>NW_027185453.1:0-185000 GCF_022577435.1 Embiotoca jacksoni | reverse complement strand
GGTTCTGTTGGAGGTGCTCTTAATGTTAAAAGGAAGTTTGTTGGGTTCCTCTCTATAATCTTCCAATGATCTGTTTTTACATAGTTAGGTGCCTTGAGATTACTTACACTGTGATTTGGTGCTACGTAAATGAAAAGTAAAACTGCCGACTCAGCTCTACCTCCAGTGCCCGGGGCTCCGAGGGCTCCTGTTTTTCAGACCGCTGACAAACCGTCACCACCGCCAGCGAGCCCAGAATGGGAAAGTGTCCATTTTAGCATCGGTTTACGTAATCTAATAATCGGTTAATCAGTCGATCGTGATGAATTGTGTGATGGTCTGGGAGGTCTTCATGGCGTTCCAGACACTTACTTCTCAGTCTCAATCATATCCTCTATGAAAAGAAAACCTTTAGATGATCCGTAAACATCTTCCTGATCCTTGAATCACCCCAGTTGGAAAAAAATCTTTTGAGTGGAAATCCTGTGAAATCTGCGCTATGACTGAAACCAACAAGTAATCGAATCCTGTTATAAAAGATCCCATCGGTGCACTTCTTCATATTCAGAAGCAGCGTAGAATAAATGTATTCAACGCTGAGAGGGATTTTAGAAATGTGTCTGAGTGTTTCATGAGATGAAGTGCGTGAAGTGCTCCTTACCTGCGCTTTTGGATGGAGGAGGTGGTTTCTTGGGTTTCTGACGGAGACAGAGAGTGAAAGTAGGTCAGAGTGACACCAGAGCGAAAGAAGACTCGTGACGACATGCAGGCATCTATTATCAAAGGCAGAAACCCCAAAAATGGAGAGATGGAGAAAAGGTTCGGTCCAAACCAGGAAAATCGAATCCTGTTAATATTATTTGCACTTCCAGCTTCTGCTGCCTGACTGCATTACAAAACTGACAAAAACATTGACATATTTAGATCGATAAGATTTAGATACGCTTCAGTTTAATAATCAACATCAATCTAAAAGTTGACAGTCGAACATAATTTACACTACATGAGCTCCATCATATCAAACACATCCATAGGTGGTAAAGAAAATCAATTTCATGACCTTCAGACATCCACCGACGATAACCAGCTTTTAAATAAGATACTGAATTTGCCTTCCTTCCACCGTTACCACTTTGACAACATCAGCAGAAATGCAAATTTGTGCCAATTCAGTAATTATGAATTCAGGATTTTTGTTTCCATTTGTAGAGATTTCACCAGTCAGACCAAAACGGCAATGGCGACTAGCAGGAAGAGTGTGCACACCGAGAGCATGGTGCAACTCGGAGAAGGCTCAGACTCTTTCAGTCAGCCGCTTTCTCTTTTTGCTCTTTCTCGTTTATGTTGCTGTGACACACGACGGAGAAATTGTCTGTTGACTCTGAACACTTTCTTGGCCTGAACTAACCGTTTTCATCATTTTCAGTCCGATTTTTTTAACCACACCGAAGCCCGGTTACATCTTGTCGTGTTCTTGAATAACACCCGCTTCAACTTATCCAAATTGTTTCTCATTAATACTGATGTGCATGATCTGTAAACCAAGAAACCCTCTTGGTTAATTTTTAATTACGCCCTTTAAAAAAAAAAAAAAAAAAAAAATCTATGTATTCCAAGTTTTTAAAGTCTTTGATTATTAAACACCAAAACAAACCCGTTGGATGTGAAAATGAATTTGGCAATAAATCATATTCTGATTCTGTCCTCTCGGATGGATCTCTGCAAGTGTTAAATATTCATCCTTTTTATTTGTAAATGTCCTAATGACAGTAATAAGTGCTCCGAACTGGTCAGGGGGGTACATTTGGGTATCACAGCTTTTTTTTCTTTTCTTCATAGCAGCAAGATTCCAGTCTTCAGTAAAATTAGACCGAAGAGCTGCGTTCAACACGTTTGAATCAAACATCACACTATTCTAGCATATTCTTTAAAGTGTTTTAATGAACGGCAGCAGCAGTACGTGGGAATTTCAGGGCCAGCAGCAGGGAATTGCTGGGGAACGGTGCTGTCCGTTTGTTCTGCGCCGAGACGTGAATGTAAATTTTTTTTTACCAGTCAATGAGAGTTAAAAAATATTAACACCGCGCTCGTCAGTTGTCACCAGCCATCCGATCACAGGAAAAGGAGGGGCGGGAAAACCAGCGGGCTAACAACCGACACCGTTCTCTGATTGGTCCGGCCTTCAGAGTTGCTGTGGAGATGCTAATATGGGCCGAGTCGCCAGACGGTATTCACGGCGAAGAAAACCACGGTCAGCGCAGCGAGGCTCTCTTCCCTTTTAAAAAGGTCGTATGGATTTGTGTTTCTTTTACGTGCTGTGCTGATGCCTTTTAGAACCTATGGAATATTTTGAACTTGCCTTGACTGAAGTTTCTGAGTATTTCTGAGTCAGTGTTTTTATGCTCGGTTGGAGGAGGAAGAGAAGGAGGAGGAGGGTGGGGGGATGCATGAATGGATAAACTCAAACAAAAACTCCTTGTGTGAGGAATGAAGGGCTCTGTCAGGCCTCACAGTTACAGAGTGTCATTTCACCGAGCTTTGTGTCACCATAACCACCAAACATGAATTAGTGACGTAAATACTGAACCCATGAAGCCCAGGTCGTACCACAATACTTCGCCAAGGGCCTGAAAACGAACAGGCGGCGTCTGTTGTGGAAAACGTGTGTGAGGAGGAGCCGGTCAGTGGAAATCTACCAGAAGCGCAGCTCGGGTTCAACATGGAGTGCATTTTGCACCGTGTTGCGCGTACGTGTTCAGACGAGTGGGCGGACGTGGACGGACGTGGACGGAGGTGACTTGGGAAAAATTGACAGCTCCTTCCTGTCACAGGTGTTGCTCACCCCAACAGGTCGAGGCAGATGGCCCCCCACCTCTGAGCCTGCTTCTGTCGGAGGTTTCTCCCTGTTAAAGGGAGTTTTTCCTTCCCTCTGTTGGAGGTTTTTCTCCCTTAAAGAGGAGTTTTTTTCCCTCTTAGCTTATGTGGGAATTGTTGAATTGTTGGGTTTCTCTGTATAATATTGTAAAGTTCTGCTGTCAGGACTTTAATGTGTTACGTGCCATGAAATAACCTCTGTCGTGATTCGGCGCTATATAAATAAACTTGAATTGAATTGAAATGTGCATATAAACACACGTCAACATTCGTGTCAGAGCCTTGAAATGCTCCAGTGAGACGACGGCAGCGAGGCGATGAGCCGTGAGAGGTGTCGTATTAAATGTTTAACCAGTGAACGCGTCTAAGTGCTCACAACATTACATTTTAGTACAATCACGACAATGAGGCCTAAAACAAAGGATGAGGACTGATTCTGATTCGATGTGTTTAGCTGGGTTCTTTCAACTCCTGAAGGTGTGATTATCCAGCAACTGTAGACTAACGACCAGCCTGAGTGTGTGATCAGATCATTTTCAGTAAATTAAAGTTCTCCCAGGTGATTGGTTGAAACAGATTTCGACATTTAATGATTCGGACGCAGTCGTCATCATCATCATCTCTTCCCTGTAGAAATTGCAGTGAAAGGCCCTGCGATCAAAGCAATCAAACAATGTCGGGCTGACAGCCGTTCAAATGAGCAAACCTATTTACAATCCAATCATATTGTATAACCCCGGCAGGCCTCGCCTCACATTCGCAGCGAGATGCTTTTCTCACTTAAAATGTCATCCCGCTGATTCACTTTGACACCTCTGAAAACAAACACTTTCGATTACCTCTGAACAGCGTCACCGAGTCGCAGAGCTTTAAAAAGCCTGCCAATCTCCAAGAGGGGATTTCTGATAAGCGTTAGATAACAATAAACAAGAGTTCCCCGAGTTTCAGTCATGAAATGAACTCTATGTATTAATCTCTTAGTCATCGTGTTTAAACACGTGATGCCAAACACGGGTCATTACCACAAACTGTAGAAACACTGACTTCATCCTTGCATTGACATCGTTAAAAGAGGTAAAGATGAACTTTGGGAGGACAGAAGGAATTAGGTTTCAATTTCAGGGCCTGCGTGTAAAATTTGTGGGTTTTGTCTTGACGAGTTTCCACCGAAGGGAAAGAAGAGACAGAATGAGGTTTTGTCTGAGCTGTACGAAGCTTGAAAACAGCTGACAAACAAACCAAGTCATGAGAGCAGGCCCGGGGTCTCCATCCCGTAGAATATGAGCCAGTTTCCGAGTAGGTCACGGAAGGTCTCGAACGACACGTATATGAATTTGATAACCCAAAAGTCTCTCGGTAGCTCAGCTACGTGAATAAATGTCCCCGAACACGAGGAGCTCGCAGACACTTTCATTTTGTCAAAGTGGATCTCCAAGGACAAAAGGTGGCCGGAGGGTCGAACACCGAAACACTGCTCTCACTTCAGATCTCCCGTCTTTCATAGTATATTTTAATCTTTAACATTTTTTGCAATCAGTAAAGAGTGAGTCGATATTGGAGCTTGACATTAACAGCACAAAGCAATCGTTGATATTAATGCTAACGGATGAAATGAAGCCCTTGACCTCCAAAATTCCAGCTACACGAGGAAATCAAGTGAAAGGATCTTTTTCATGCTTTTATTTGTCTGTCGGTGCATTTCAGCAAACTTCTTCCCACGTCTGCTCTTCTCAAAATATCTTCTTTTTTTTTTTTTCCGGTCTCTAAGGAGATTCAACTGAATGCTTCCACCACCGCCAGCATTTAGTCTTCGGTGGATCCCGTCTTCGCTCGCACCTTCGACAACCGTGCCGAATGAAGACGCTTCATACCGAAAGTCTTCCACTTTCACCCACTTATTACAGATCTCTGAATTCAATTTCATTTTTGAATGTAAAGTCATCCAATACTTTACAAGCACGAAGAAGAAAGAAAACAAAACCTTAAAATATCAAGGTCAAGAGAAATTTGAAAAGTGCAAACAAGCGTGAATTAAAAAAAAAAAAAAAAAAAAAGTCG
The DNA here is from genome assembly GCF_022577435.1 of Embiotoca jacksoni. Taxonomy (NCBI): domain Eukaryota; kingdom Metazoa; phylum Chordata; class Actinopteri; family Embiotocidae; genus Embiotoca; species Embiotoca jacksoni. Next base: position 180,089 of record NW_027185453.1, on the reverse strand, counting down.
TTGAAGCGTCAGCTTTGTCAAACAGACAGTTTAAAGTTTAGATGGTCTGCCTTCTCAAACTCAAAGCCAGGAGAGGAGCCGGACAACTGGAGGCCCCCGGCCGCCTTGGAAGCCCTCAAACACAACCCCCCCCCCAAAACCGCTGACACCAGTCCGGGGTCGGGCCTCAGCATGAGGCGCCGCGTAGACCAGTGAAAGATTTTGTAATCCTCTTTCTTCAGAAGGTTATTGCCTGTCTCAGTTTCTAATCTCAAGCTGAAGTCGTGGTGACAGCGAGCGGGCGAGAGGCAGAGAGCAGTTCCCGACCGTTGACGGTGTCGTAACACTGCAGAGCAGGGGGTGACGCAAACAGCCCCGCGCCCAACGCCGCCTCTGGCAAATGACACCTGTAACCGCGGTAACTACACAGCGAAGACGATGACAGCCGTGGCCTTAAAATATTTAAAAGAAGGAAGGAAAAAAAAAAAAGAAAAAGGAATACATAACAATACATATTACTGAAGGTTCTTTTGTTTTTTTGAGGACTAAAACGTATTTGCGTGTAATCAGACGACTGAAACTAACGCAGGAGCTTCATCCAGCGCTGCAGTACTCTTGTCAATCTGTCTGTCAAAGTGTGGGATAGACATCTTTCAGTTGGGCTTACCTCCTCTGACTCCTGCTTGGGAGATGATTTCACCGACCCTCTGGATGTGGGAGTCTGAAATAGGAACAAAGAATCAAAAAACAAAAACAACAACAACAAAAACAGCCGAACGGGTCTGCACGTCATTCCTGTGTCTACTGCTCCTATCTCATAATGGAAAAATACAGAAAGAAATAAAGTAGAATGATGATTTTCCAGTGATCATTAAAGATTCCAGCAAGAGACTTCTTATCGATAACCTCTTTACCACAAAGATGCATCTCGCTGATTGTCAAGAGGTTTTATGAAAAAGCTCAGAAGAAACCAAACAGGATTTCTGCATTTGGGATGCGGGAAACTTAAGCCGTGCTTACTGCTGCATTATATTAATTAGATGATGTAAGGTTTATGATGCTATATGTCAAGGCTCAGACACTCAGGGTCAGGAAAAGGGATTTATTTTAATCTTATCCCCTCGTTTAAAACCCTTTTCCTCGGGGTCATTCAAATCTGCTGAGATGTCTTTGACATATTTTTCACATCAGAAGCAAACGGTTATATTGACATGTTGAATATAAAACAACAAAAACACAAATGTTTTCAATCCCCTCAGCAGAAAACGATGACACCAAACAACATCAATAAAACATCAATAAACTAACTGAAAATATCTTAAAATTACAACTGTTCCATTAAAACGTCTGGACAAGAGAGTGCAAACATTTTTACTTGATAGTTTTTAACCATTATCATTCTCTGACCGACGGTCCAAAACAAAACAAAAAACATCTTTAGAAAAGCAGCAAATCCCGAAGCCGCTACTGTGCAAAGTAGCAGCAGTGCGTTTTTTAAGGAGAATAACAATCACCATGGCAACCAGACAGGCTGCAGGAATACCCTGCACCGGCGGTGAACCTTCTGCACAGTGGCTCATTGTGGAGACAGTTTATCCAAGCGCACCTCAAATGATTGTGTTAACAGAGTCCGTAATGTGCTGACGCGGTTTCAGAGCCTTCTTGAGTTTAATAGTGAAGCTACGAGAGGACTTCTCGCCTTCGTGTTTCCCACTCTGTATTTCCGATGACGCGTTTATTAGGCCGTGAAATTTCTCCCACGTGCCGACGACAGCTAATTTGTTTGGTTCAACTGGGATGAACTCTGGTCCTTTTTGTCCAACTAGCAGCGTTCATTTTGTCGCGCGAACCAGCGTTTGATCTGTTTCCGTCTTGGAAGCAAAGGACATTTCGTGTTTGTGGATGTGTGTTTTTAGCATGAATTCAGAAGCTGATGGCGACCTGCCCTATAAGAGCTTATAAGTTATTATAGGTGTGATACCTATATGTATGTAACTAATTTAGTAAGCGTGGCGGCACATGAGCAGGGTTCCTCTCAGAATTAGAAGGAGGAATTAAGAGGAGGGGATATTTTCTGAAATTAACTGTTAAATAATGAAACAAGAACCTAATCATTAACAGGTAAATATTTTCTACTTTGTGACATATAACTGAGAACTATACAGCGCTCCATTAAAGTCGCTCCACAGCTTACCTTTTGTAAAGCTGACACTCTTTGTTTCAACATTTTATTCAAAGGTTTTTCTCTCTTTACATATTTGTGAAGATCTACGCAGATACTTTGCACATTTTATCCAACACGTACTCGCACGACACTCACATGTTAACTCGCACGACACGCTGCCTTTGAAATTGAATGGACCTTCCCGTTGACATGAATTGGCGACTTTCGGTAAGTTAAAAAATCAACCAAAAATCAACCAAAATTAATTGGGATTGTATCTAAATGTATTTGTGTGCAGGTCGCAGGAAGCGCTGCACACGCGTGTCGGCATGTGAATGAGGTGATTCTACCCCACGAGAATAAGACCCGTTAAAAAGAAGGAATAACACTCCGCGGCACGGGAGACCTCTTCATCATGAGAATACTAATAAGCCATAAACAGTTACTTCTTCGTGAGCTGTCTGCGCGACCAGAGAACATCGTGAGATGTATCGACGTGCCGACTGACCGGCTGTCAGATGCCAGAACTTCATTTCTCCTACGCGGCGTCCTGACGATGCAGGATGACACTTTATATGACTTCATATTTACTCTGATTTAGGATATGCCAGCGCGAACACAAACAGGTAACATACACGAGTGCGTGTTTTATTCCCTCGGTCCTGATTGACACAACTGAACTGCGGCTTTCAAAAAAGATTTTTGTTGCTTTATGTTTGATGATTATGCCCACGTGAGTATTTGGGGATGTAGTTTAGGCCACAGAGATAAGATTGAACTAAAGTCGTGCCTTTTAACCCCTTCACTCCCTCCTCCTCTTACTGAGCCGAGTCGATCCTTAATACGGTAACGTGTTTGAAACAAATAACTTCAGTGCCTAATTGTTTGGCAAACATATTTAACAATATTCCTCCCCCCCGCTCTGTTTGTGTTCTCACCTCTTTTTCTGCTTCAGAAACCAGGGTGACAAAGTTGTCAGGGAAGACGCCGTCTTTGCCTCCGATCTCTCCTCGCCACCAGCCGGGCTCTCCTGTGTCCTGTTAGAGAAGAAAAAAAGAAAATATGGAGTAAATGTAGACTTTAGAAACATATATAATACCTACACTTGGTCTCCTTTGGTCTAATACACCTGTATCATATTAAAAAAAAAAAAAACAGACTCAGAGGAAAAGAAATAAAACCAAAACCAAAACATCTTTCTATTTGCAAAGTCACTACAAAAACATGTGGTCCTTCTACAGGCACTTTCCTGCCATCGCCTCTAGATGGCGGCAGCGCTCCATGGTAACACCGAGCAGAGAAGCTGAAGAGGCCTGTCGACATGGCGATGTGTCACAGCTCTCCTGCTATTCCATTAAAAAAAAAAAAAAAAAAAAAAACTCATCCTGACAGCATGTCAGAGGCAGCTGAGTTGATCCAGCCTGGGCCGTGAGTCTGCCTGCATGCTGCTCGACTACAAAGTGACTCCTGAATGAAGGACTCCCAGACACTTTTCTGGATCATATATTGTCAACTAAAAAATTCATTTTAGAAGATTCTGGAAAGTGAACGCAAGTTTATTAGTAGAGTGCATTTCAACAACAAGGCAATTCAAAGTGCTTCACATAAAACCACTAAAAGCATCAAAACATAAGGCAAAAGAAAAAGGACGTTTAAAAACAATTAAGAACAAGTGATTTAAACATTAAAAATAGTCATCAAAACATTAAGCAAGCGAAAAATAAGATAAACGTTACAGTGCAGTTTAAGGCATCCTCAAATGTGGTTGAGTGAAACGCAGCAAACAGAAAAGTCTTCAGTCTTGATTTGAAGGAGCCGAGCGTCGCAGCAGACCTGCAGGGTTCTGGGACTTTGTTACAGATATTATGTGGAGCATGAATATCTATCTACTGTTTGTAAATGTCTCAACAGGTATGAAAAGAGGAAATGGAGACCTGCAGAGTGCATCTCAGAACACACCTAACTGAGAAATAAGAAAAAAAAACATCCCGTCACTTCATCTCATATCAAGACTCTGGAAAATCAGACAGGTTCTGACGGGAACAAGGAAGCCCTGCTGCTCTAAAAGCATTTCCAGATACTGACATCATCTTCCAGACCCGGAGGAATGATGAAACCGCTACTTATCAGCCTCTCCTGTCTGTATCCAGGCTCTCTCTCTAACTCGGTAGATCTCAGATTATGAAATGTTTCCTTCCCTTTTTGATTCCAGATTGTTCCGTTTTATTTTGTGTTCCTCAGAGGTACCTCAGGTCCAGTATGCAGTGTTGTACCGTCTCATTTACCGTTTTAAGATGATGAAGGACTTTTCAAGGCTTCGGTAACATAAATATGGAAAAAGTCCCTTCGCTTCAGTGTTTACGGCACTTTTCCAGCTCTGAGCGTCGGGGGAGAGGAAACGCAACGAGCTCATGTTCTAGTAGTTTTTGTTCAAACGGAGACAGCTGGCCATCGGGAGTGGGAGGGACAGAGACTCGGGGGTCAGATGATGTGTTTGGATTCTGTTGTTTAACAGAAAATCACCAAAAAAGGTGTCACTTCTTGCTGGTGTCTGGAATGTTTTCAATCCCTGACGAGGCGGCTAGGACGAGTTACAAATACACTTTAACAGGTCGGCATTTATCTGGACTGCTGTCGTATGATTAAGAATGATTCTGTGACTTTGTGGCCACAAAACTGAACTCTTTCCGATCTGGGTTCGGCGCAAAGGTTGCAGGGAATTTCACAGCATTTGGAGGACCACTATAAATACATTTTTGGTAACTTCATCTGTCATCCCGCATATTTATTGTATTCAGGAGAAAAGTGGATGTGAGCTCAGGTGGTTACAGTCAGGTGAGGCTTTAACAGGTTCATGTTAGTTGGGCTGTTGGGCATTAAAGTTTGGGGTTAAATCTGCTGCTGTGCAACGAGCATGAGAGAACCAAACCAGCAGGTTAGTTTGGTTAATTAATATCAGTCAGTGCTTCGCGTGTTCCTCTGGTTCACACATTCAGGTGCTTAGAGGCACAAAGTAAAATAAACCCAGCTGCTTGGTCACTTTGTTTTGAATATATATGTATATACAGTGGTGTGCAAAAGTGTTTGCCCCCTTCCTGATTTCTTATTTTTTTGCATGTTTGTCACACTTAAATGTTTCAGATCATCAAACAAATTGAAATATTAGTCAAAGATAACACAAGTAAACACAAAATGCAGTTTTTAAATGAAGGTTTTTATTATTAAGGGAGAAAAAAAATCCAAACCCACATGGCCCTGTGTGAAAAAATTTTTGCTCCCTAAACCTAATAACTGGTTGGGCCACCCTTAGCAGCAACAACTGCAATCAAGCGTTTGCGATAACTTGCAATGACTCTTTTACAGCGCTGTGGAGGAATTTTGTCCCACTCATCTTTGCAGAGTTGTTGTAATTCAGCCACATTGGAGGGTTTTCCAGCACCAACCCCCTTTTTAAGGTCATGCCACAGCATCTCAATAGGATTCAGGTCAGGACTTTGACTAGGCCACTCCAAAGTCTTCATTTTGTTTTTCTTCAGCCATTCTTTCTCATTTGTTCCTGAATTTCTTTGGATCTCGGCATGATGTCGATCTTTTGAGGATCTTTTGGTCTACTTCACTTTGTCAGGCAGGTCCTATTTAAGTGATTTCTTGATTGAGAACAGGTGTGGCAGTAATCAGGCCTGGGTGTGGCTAGAGAAATTGAACTCAGGTGTGATAAACCACAGTTAAGTTATGTTTTAACAGGAGGGTGCAAACACTTTTTCACACAGGGCCATGTGGGTTTGGATTTTTTTTCTCCCTTAATAATAAAAACCTTAATTTAACGGCTGCATTTTGTGTTTACTTGTGTTATCTTTGACTAATATTTAAATTTGTTTGATGATCTGAAACATTTAAGTGTGACAGACATGCAAAAAAAAAAAAGAAATCAGGAAGGGGGCAAACACTTTTTCACACCACTGTATATATAATTGTATATATATATATAATATATAAATAAAGCACGTGGAAGCTTACCTTGCTCAACACTTGGATGATGTCACCCTCTTTCAGGGTCAACTCGTCCTCATTCGAGCCCTCGAAACCAAAAGTGACCTTACAGTACTCTTTAGCTGGAACAAACAAAAAGATTGGCATCCGTAACCATGGGGACAGAGATTGCAAGCAGTCACCAGCATACAATGTGAGACTTTTCATGGTATTTAATGTGTATTTCATGCTGTGTGGAATAAGTCAAAAATCCAATTGTAACTTGTCAGCAGAATTTGTTTCTTCATAACAGTAGCTGAGATTAACATCAGAACATATTTCAAAACGAGTTGATACTGTACATAGAAACCGAAAATGTTTCGATTTTTTTTCCTTCATTTTGCTCTTTTCGAATAACAGATTTTAAGGACAGGCTTTTTCATTATCTTCTTCATATTGAAACTACACAGTGGAGCTGGAAGTAGCGACACGCAATGTGATGCTACACAAACATACAATCCGCTAATATAAACTGCAACTAGACTGTCAACATATGAAAGTATTCTGTATGTTTCACCTTTGGACTTGCCGTCTCCGTCCGCTCTCTGGGAGTCCGTCATGTTGGCATGGGCGGGCTTTGCAGCAGATGGTAATGATGGGATTGGCTAAAATGAAGTAAAACCATACAGATGGGAATGACTTATCGGACATGAGTTGGATGTGCGTCTTTGTCCATCTGAGCTGAAATGAGTGGAATAATCTGGCCGTGTGTCGTTATGGGCGGTCGGATGAGCAATGCTGTTAATCATGAAGTCGGCGGTTCGGGATTGTAGGAATGAGAAAAAAGGAAAGAAGGATTAAAAGAAAAGGAACGGGGAAGTTAGAACTTGATGAAGACAAGCGTGTGAGTCACAAGCCCCCCCCAAAAAAATTAAATAACGATGAAAAAAAAAAAAAAAAAAGGATAGTGACAAGTATTCGGTTTTATAGCCAGCTACGCTGCTGCGCGAGCAGGAAGTACTGTGTTGGTTTTAACCTGCTGTGACGGGTACAAAACCGACCTTTTCAGATTAGCAGGAAATGCTAAAAAAAAAAAAAAAAGTGAAAGGTGGAGAGCAGCAGGTGGATTGATGCGGGCCGGTCGAGGCCACGCCAAGATCTCCGAGGCCGCGGAGAGGAGAGTGTGAGGGCGTGCGAACGATGTGGCGGGACGTGGAGGAGGTGGAGGAAGCTGGAGTTAGTGGTGGAAGAGAGTGGGGGGGGTTGGGGTGGGGGGGAGCTGTTGTGAAGAAGAGAAAGAAGGAAAAGAGGGGGAGGGGGGGAGTTAAATGCTACACTAATTAAGCAGTGAGCCTATGTTTTTATATGTAACTATTATCAAGTTGACGTAGCGTACGATTAGCATGTTCATTTCAAAAAATAGTAATCAAAATACAAAAATTTAAAAAAAGATTCTAAAACCGGGGTTTTCTTCGTGTTTTCCATTTCAAACTTCAGATTAGTGTTTCCACGCTGATCGTGACAGAAACTAGCTGCGATGGACAAAAAAAAAAAATTATTTGGATTTGGTGTCGCGCACAAATGCTGACATCATCATAAAAAAAAACCTAAAAAAAAAACAAGCGCGTTCACAACAAACAGAAGCTTCCCGTGAATCTGGGTTTGTTCAACAGTAAACAACGAAATTAAACAGATCCGGTAAATCACTGCCGGGCTGAACGGTACGGACACAGAGAACACAACACGCCGAGGGGGGGATGAAGGGTGACGAGGTGTAACGGAGACTCAGGTGTTGCTGTTTCAGGTGTGATGCTGAACTGTTCATGCGCGAGCCTCTTTTAATTTGCTGCAGGTTGGGACCGGGTGCAATCTTGAATACTTTTAAGGCCACATGTGAGAGTACGTTTTACTGGGGACCGGAGGCTTTCCACACAACAAAAAACAGTCTTTAAAAGGTATCGTTTAGGAAGCATCAGGGTGTCAAACCAATTTACTGGGTTTATGTCCCAGTATTTTTTTTATCTTCCCCTTGTGTGTGTGTGTGTGTGTGTGTGTGTGTGTGTGTGTGTGTGCGTGCGTGCGCGTGTGTGTGTGCATGGTTGTTGTATTCATTTCTATTCCCTCCTCCCATATTTAGCACACAGAATTAAAAATACTTTACAAAACATAACGAGCCGGCCGAACCACCTGTCCCACCTGTTTTCAGCGGTGCCTCTTTTAGTCCATGAGGATTATTATTATTAGTGCTACTTCAATGTTGAATACATTTTGTCAGCACTTCAGCTCAATCATCATCTCACTGAGCTCAGCTCACATGAAACTCACAGGCAGTGATTGTCCTGAAATCAGCACATGGGACATGGAACAGAGATGATTGAATGGCTCTGAAAAACACCCCAACAAATGAATAACTCCATATATAACGCAACTGAATCTATGATTCCCTTTGGAAAGAAATCGCTTCAGCTGCCTTTAAAAAACATTTTGAAAATAGGACTTTTTTTGGGGGGGGGAGATCGTGTTTTGTGTTTTTTTTTTTTTTTTTTGTGCATTTGCTGTGCACTGATGAATCCTTCATTAGGACGTATTTCCTGCGTCGGCGACGTTTCCCACTTACTCTGTCCTTCCTGTCCTCCGTGTCCGGGCTCGGCAGTCGGACCTTTAGTTTCACCGACCCCTCTCGGAAAATATCTCCGAAGCCGACACCGCGGATCTTCTTGGGCTGAGCGATGATTCCGTTGCCCGAGGCGGGCGGAGGCGATGTGGGCGTGGCGGCGCTCTCCACTCCGCTTCCGTCTGGTTTGGGAGAAGCAACAGGAGGAGGGGGGGGGAGGCAGACGGTGTCACATCCAACATCAAGCATCCATATGGGCCTATTCCAAAAATAATAATGTGTGTACATATTTTGTTTTTTTCTCCAGCCATCAGACGGAGCTGTAAATATGTTTGTGTGAACTCAGATTTGCCTCTTCAGTAAATGAATGACAATTTTCATTTATTCAGAGTCGGCAGTTCTTATTAATGTCCGCAGCGATGGATGTCAACAGCTGGGTTGGTGGTGGGTCGTCAGGCAAAGTGCAGTGTGACATTAAATTGTAAAATATAAAAATCTTTACATGGCCATCCATCCATTATTATTATTATAGCCAATTTGTAGAACCGCCAATTAACCTGAGGTGCATGTTTTTTGGACGGTGGGAGGAACCACGCAGGCACACGGAGAACAAACTCCACACAGAAAGGCCGAGGCTACAACCGGAGTCACATTCCTTGTATGCGTTAACGTACCTCGCCAATGATACCGATTCAGATTCTGACAAATGACAAACATTTGACAGGTAGTTACTTACTGTATGTACAACAACAATAAAAAAACACTACAAATAATTTCTTTCCAATTCATTTCCAGTTCTCAGTTTGATTTCTTCAATCCATTTCGGCCCGACGTTGACGGGGCCGTTACCGCGGGCGACGCGGCTTCGCGTCCCGCGGACGCGGAGCGTTTCTGTCCTCCTTCGGTCACGTTTCATTGATTTCGGCGCTTCTATTTTGGGGGTAAACGTTGTTCAACGGCGTTTTTTTCCATCCGTTTCGTGGTCGCCGCGGTCGTTAACTCGGCCGCGCCGTGTTTGAGTCCGTAAGAACGGGAATCCTCCCGTTTGTTGCGGAACTGTTTCACAGTCTGCAGCACAGAATGCACTTCGATACATTTTATTAGATGTATTATATGACTTCCTCTTTGATGATTATTATGATTATCATTATTATATTTGCCCATCACAGAGTATGCGACATTCTTCATCAAAGATAACCCCTTTAAATTAGTTCTGTTTTGACCTTTGAACTCTGGTCTACAGGTTGCAGCGGCTTTAAACCGGAGATCGGAGAACTTATTTACCTCTACGCGAATCGTTTTCTCGTTACACGGCGTCCGGATTTAGTTCATTCCCTCAACTGCACAAAAACCCAACGTTCCCTCCATTCTCCCTCCCCTGAGGCGGTCTTTTTTTTTTTTTTTTTTTTTTTTTTTTTTTTTAACTCAGCTGCACCCTCGGCATGAATTCATGTCTGCGTTTTCTTTACCGGTCTCGTCCGCCGCGGCGTCGTTGGAGTCTGTGTCCTCCCCCTGGGCGTCCAGCTCTTTGACGAAGTTGGAGGGAAACAGTCCCGACTTGCCGTTCAAGGTCCCGTTCCACCAGCCCTCTTCCACCTGAGCACAGAACAAATGCAGTCACCCGTCTGCCAGCGAAAACATTTATCCTTTCCCACTAATTCCCAAAACTGGATATGCTGGTTGAGGCAGACAAAAAAAAAAAAAAATGGACTGGACTTCCTCGTGCTGATCTTAAACAGGGAGGCGCTGTGGTTGATGCGTCCAGACGAGAGGACGATGAGCTATTTATCTCCAAAATGTTTCCAACTGAAAATAAAACGCTTTTTTTGTTTGTTTTCTTCTTCACTAGTTTACAAGTTTACAGACTTCAAAATCAATCTCTGCAAAAGAATAAAGCAACAACTGGGAAAGTGTGCAGTCGAAAGCGCAACCCCGAGAGGCCCGCGCCTATTTATACCACATTATTACATTTATGTCACAATCTGTATGAAGTGTCGTGGCACATTTTCTATTTTCTTTTACGCCATAAAACACTCAAAGCGCTTCGTTGCCGTTCGAATCCCGAACCTGCTCCGACTCGCCTGAACCGCAAATAAGCAGTTCGGCCTCAGTGAGTCCTCGGTGCTTAAAACCATCACATTCTTGTAACATAACACTCCCACACTCACTTCCCCAAAAAAAAAAAAAAAACGACGCCTGGAGTCTTGTTTAGCCCAAACACTAGAAATGTCAGGAATCACAAGAGGCCAAACGCGAAGCCGGGATCACAGGAAGACGACATTCCTCAACCGTCCCGAAACAGGAAGCCGACGAAAGATGCAGCCGAAAGCGAGAAAGTACCTCTTCGGTGATGTCGATGATCTCTCCGACTTTCATCTCCAGCTCATCTTCGTTCTGTGGCTGATAGTCAAACAGCACCTTGCAAAGTCGCCTCTTCGGCTCTGCGGAGGAAAAAAAAGAAGACGTCGGTCGGTCAACACGCAAGTGTGCGTGTGTGTTAGTCCGTGTTTAAAGTTTTTGTCCAATGTGTGTGTATCTGTTTTCCTCCAGATTCTCAAAAGGGGGAGGAGTCAGAACTGGGACAGGTGAAAAAAAACAAAAAAAACAGCAAGTGGGTGGGTGGGTGTGTGTGTGGGAATTCACACACACACACACACTGTTTTTTTTTTTTCTCACACACCCACACACTCCCACACACACACACACACACACAACACACACACACACACAAGGAACTCTGGGATTGTTCTGGCAGGTGATCGGAAGGCAGACACACCCTGCTGAACAAGACGAGCTGCACTCAGAAAAGTCAGCAAACAACAAAGAAATAAGCCTCGATTCAAAGTGTAAAATAAACTTTGCCGCAGCGTTCAAAATCCCGGGTGACAAGAAAAAGACGGCGCTTAGTTTTTGAAATTTCATGCGGTGCAAGTTAGTTGGGCGGGTAGATCGCGCTTCATTCAAATAGCTAAGTAAATAATATGAAATCATTTTCATCATCTTGATTGAATTGACCCAAAAAAAGAAATAGACGGCAGAACTTTCCCTTTCTGATTATATTGTACTTGTTGTTTTATTCCCTGTTCAACAAACCGTTTTCAACTAAGCCTGTTTTTTGTTGTTGTTTTTAAATCACAGCTGACTTCTGCATTGGGCCGACGTGACATCCCACTGTGGCGCTGACCGACAGATGAGTTTCATACAAATCGCATGTCCTGAGTGGGAGGCCCCTGGTTTGGGGCCCCCGACCACCTGCAGTCATCAGAATACGCTGAATGAATATATTGTGATGTGGAGGGTTCGTACTGTAATGCAAGGTACATGTATATGCATTTTTAGCAATGGTTTTTATTTGATTTTTATTTCTTTTATTTTTTTTAATTTTTTTTTTTGGTAGATCACACTGAGCTGGCTATTTTAGAAGTAGCTCAAAAAAAAGTCCTGATATTCCGGTCTGGTTTTCAGCAGTTGGAGGTCGAGGTTTGTCCAGTGACCGCTTAACTTTATGGTTTTATTGCACTTTATTTGAATTTTTTTTACAGTCACGTAACAAGTGTAGCCGCCATCAACCGGAGAAACGTTCACCCGCGTCCACCTTCTGCACACAGACATGCAGCACAGCAGAGAATCAGACAAATTAGTCTCTAATACAGAGCTGAAATGAAACGAGTGCACAGAATGGAAGGAAGGAAATAGTAGTCACTGGATGTAACTGCAGTTCTGTGAAGAAATTCGAAATTTGTTTCCTTCAGACGAGGCACATCTCTGCTCTGTGATTGTCGGCTCCACCAACAGCTCATGTCTTGTATCTCCATGCTGTCCTTTTCTCTCTCTGCTCTCCTCTAACCACCAACTGGTCGAGGCAGAAGCTCCGCCCACCTCTGAGCCTGGTTCTGTCGGAGGTTTCTTCCTGTTAAAGGGAGGTTTTTCTCCTTTAAAGAGGAGTTTTTTTACCTCCTAGCTTATGTGGGAATTGTTGAATTGTTGGGTTTCTCTGTATAATATTGTAACGTCTTGCTGTAAGGACTTTAATGTGTTAAGTGCCATGAAATAACCTCTGTTGTGATTTGTCACTGTATAAATACCATTGAATTGAATTGAATTGAATTGAATTGAATTGAATTGAAGACAATGGTAGGGGAAACACTGTTTCTAAATATGTCAATTTATTTGATGAACCTTCAATACTCTGGATCTGCCTTAACCTGCCTTTAACGTCTCCATGGTGAAGCTGTCTTTGTCTTTGTACGCCGTCAGAACTAAAACTGAAAGACAGCTGCACGGGAGAACAGACAAAGATACGACTGTATCCACGATAAGATCTTTTCTTTTTAGCAAGACTGGACTCGGTGGAGGTATGCAACTTCAATATAGAGTGTGTATGCATAAACGAACGGACACACACACACACACACACACACACACACACCGAGCGCGGGTGAGATAATATTTGCAAACTGCTGACTTTGTTTTAACCTGCCAGATGCCACATGAGCAAGATTCAGCAGAAACACAAGCCAAGCTCCTCCTGGACAGCAGGCAGAGAAGAAGCGGTATTTTTATCCAACACACACACACACACACACACACACACACACACACACACACACACACACACACACACACACACAAGTGCAGCCTCTTACTCTTTGAAGCTGCTGGCGGCTGAGGCTGGAAGCCACCGGTCGGTATGCCAATAGTGCTCATCCTCTGAACCAGGTTGGCCACGTTCCCCGCACTCTTCTCTCTCCTCTGAGGCTGAGACGTCTCTTCTTTTGGCTCGTTCTTTGTTTCCTTGACCTCTTTGGACTCCTTTTTGACTTCCTAAAACAAAAGTATACACACACACACACAGGCACACAGAGCTCTTAAGTAGGAAGTAGGCTCCGTCGTCAAGCAAACTTACGAGCACCGGTCCTCAGCCAATCTGAAAGGTCGGCGTCAGTCAGAGCCAATCCAGCCGGTTTGTGACTCATCGTATTTACAACATGGAGCTATTTTTAGCCCCGATCCTTTGTTTTACATCAAATGTTGTCATAACCGGAGAGCACAGTTTGTGGCGGGATGCAGAAGTGAAGTCTGCCATGTGGAAATATTCTAAAATCCAAAACAAAAAGCAACCACCTGTAGTGATGGCATTTTGTAAGGCGGCGGTAACATAGCTGGGTTCAATACTAATTTGATAAACCTAAACAAATGAGTTCACTCAGATAACTGATGATGTGGAATTTTGTTTTCTATTTGTGACTTGGAAAATTACAGTTAAGCTATTACACCTATTAAAAAGTAGAATTGCAATTCTAAGAGTTGTTTTACTCCAATGATGCACTAAGTGGAAGTGATGATGGAGATTTAGTTTGTTTACTTGGTTATTTTGTAAAAGAACGAAAGAGAGAAAGAAAGAGAGAGAAAAAGAAAGAGAGAGAAAGAGAGAGAAAGAGAGCGAGAAAGAGAGAAAAAGAAAGAGAGAGAAAGAAAGAGAGAGAAAAAGCAGATTCAAAGAGAGAAAGAAGGAAAGAGCAAGAGAGAGAGAGAGAGAGAGAGAGAGAGAGAAGAGAGAGAGAAAGAAAGAAAGAAAGAAAGAAAAAGAGAGAGAGAGAGAGAGAGAGAGAGAGAGAGAGAGAGAGAGAGAGAGAGAGAGAGAGAGAGAGAGAGAGAGAGAAAGAAAGATCCATCCATATCTCTGTCACAGTGCTCAATAAGCACGTTTTAAGTTTTGGTATGAATTTTAGTTTTACTTCCTAATGTTGGTATCAGACTGAAAAATCAAGTATCCGGTGGAGCTCCAGAAATAACACCCAACACCTCTGTTCCTCTTTATTTTGCAGCTGTGAAGCGTGGCCATGACTTCTGAACACGGTCAGAGTAATACAGGAGAGTTATGGGATGCCGACCGGGCAAGCAGGTTGGCAACGAACACGGTAACAAAAGTAGGCGGAAAAAAAATCAATCGTCATGACATCGTTTTGGGCGGATATGAGACGGTGAAAAAGTTTCACACGACATAAAGGGGAGGTGAAATGTGCGCGATAATCGGCACTCCGGTGAGCTAAAGAGGCACAAAATGAACAGTAACTATGGCAACGAGCGTCGGCGCTCGCTCTACGGTGAACGACCCACGCCGTGAGGCCCCGTGAAACGGCTGCCTGGGAAACTCCCCGCCGCCAGAACCAAGTCCACAACACATCTTCACTGGTGTCGGGAAGGGAGGGGTGGGGGGACGATGACGGGGGGGCGGGTGTGTGTGTGTGTGCGTGCGTGCGTGCGACCGTCCGACTTTCGATATTTCTCTCGGAACTGTGAAACCGAACGCGACGTTCACCCTCCCACTTCCTGCAGGTGTGAGAAAGCACGTCGGCCGGATCGGGAAGTTCCAAAAACACCCCGACAGATTCGGGCGTGGAAAAAGGTTTGGAGGGAGACGAAGTGCGTCCGCTGCTTCAACCGCTGACAAACCTCTGGATGTGCACGCGTGGTGTTATTTCACACAACCGAAAAACATTTCTGCTAATTCGATGAATCAGCATCTCACAGAAGGAGATTCCTCATTTCAGAAAGCGGCCATCAGGCAGGAGAACAACAAACAACCGTGTTCACCGTCGATTCATCGAAGATTATTGTCGTGATTGATTGGTTCATTTTTTTTATGTTCAGCAAATAATGAACAGTGGTCGAAACTTTATTTTTCTGCTGATTGGCTAATTGATTTTGGGCTGGTGCGAACCAGAACCCAGTTTCACTGCATGGATGTGTGGGTCCTGCTGGTTTGGAGACGTATCTTCCTACCGGAACGGTCTTTGTAAGTTCTCCCACCAAAATCCTCCGAACCTCACGCAGTTCACACACTCCCGTCGACCTCAGCGTGGACGGAAGATAAACCTCAGAACCAGCTTCCTGTCCGGAATAACTAACTCAGAGCTGGAGTGTGTGTGTGTGTGTGTGTGTGTGTGTGTGTGTGTGTGTGGTGGGTGTGGGTGTGGGTGTGTGGGGTGTGTGGGTGTGTGCGCAATAACCTAGATTAACCTCCACTTCCTGGTCAACAGACCAATTTTGCAATCTGTGGAAATCCAGGGAAACCAACAGAAAAAGATAAAAGATGTTGGATTGGGGTGTCGAGGATTCAGCCCCCAAAATAAAAGCACAATATTTCAGGGTGTACGTGCAAAAACTTTAGTCTTGATGATATGTTGAAACAATTTGTGAAAAAATAAATACTCCGAACACTACGAATACGTGCGAAAGACAACGCACCGAAAAATAGCGGTTCAAAGGTTTATTGGGAGACGACGAGAGACGGAAGCCGTCTGTTTTTATGGTCAGTGATTCATCAAATTCTCTCTCCATCGTTCACAGGTGACATTCAGGCATCGTGACATATTCATGATCCGCCTGCCGTTTAATAACCATGTGAATCCTCTTTCAGGTTCACCGACGATGGTAAGTCCTCTGACGTCTGTGGGGTTTTTATTTTGAGTCGTTGATCCTTGATCAGACTCTGTCGTAGCATTTTATCGATACGACTGATCTGAAATTCGCGAGGCGATAAATCTCAATATTATATATACTGTTGCTTTACCAGAACATCGTGTGCAAATAGAATAAAATACTAAACAGAATATCTTAATATCAGGCACCGTCGTATCTTTTCACAGGCAAATGAAAGCGATAAACATTCATATTGGAAGAAACCAAAAAATCTTGAGAGAATCGGGATCTCGATTTTATACAAATAAAAAAAAAAGTTTACTGACACCGTTACAGTACGGAGGAGGCTTAAAAGGTGACCACACATCCATACACACACACACACACACACACACACATTATCCAAGTGTGAATGAGATTCCACATACAGCACACCGTGATATAGCGATCACCTCCTCATCTCCATGTTTTTATGTTATTATTATTTCTGACAAGTCTTCCAGATGATGTCAGTCAATCTGGCACAAAACAATGTTCCTCAAAAAAAAAAAAAAAAACATAAAACGCTGCAAGCTTTAACAAAGAGGTGAAACTATCAGCCGGGAGTCTTTGTGAGGGAACACGAGCAGAGACAATAATCCACACGAGTGTCAGCTGAGCAGTTTTGTGATTTTTAAAATCACCACGAGTGGATTCATCCATCAGGCAGTGAAATGATAATTCATAATTTAATAAAAACACTTGTGTCACCAGCAGGGGATTTAAATAAAGGGGAGGAAAGGGGAACTGCATGACTATCAAGGCAGCTGACATTTCAAACCTCCACACTTATTTGGTGGAGATAAATTAGCCTGTTAATATCAACTTAATGCAGATATGTTGCTCTAATAATAATAATAGGAGGTGGCTATTTTTCAACGTGTGATTTCTCTGCAGTAAAGTTACCCGTCTGCTGAAGACATTACAGCAGAAGGTGAACCTTTTCCAGACCAAAAGAAAACATCTTATTCACAGTGAACATCTCCATCATCAAAACAAACCTCTCAAGAAACTGACCGGGAAAAATCTGTCGGCGTCTCACGTCCATCAGTCGGCCTGATGGTACCAGATACACCAGTTTACACTTCACGCGGCGGTTTTGTGCACCGAGTACGTGCAGAATAAATATTTCTGCGGTGTGGTTCTCACCACAGGAGGGAGAAAATGATCTCTATGACTCTCCAGCCCATTTTTCCACAGAGAGAAAAAAAAATGGAATTGGATTGCGGCAAACAAAAACAAAAAAATCGAGCAGTTTTGATCTGGACAAATCACCCAAAAAATAACTGCAAAATCCCGAAGTGACCGAGAAAACGTCAAACGGGACATTTGAGACGTTTTAAGGCTCGTTATTGTGTTGGCGGACCACCGACGGTGTCCTCTGTCCTCTCGGACAACACGCGGACGCCTGCCTGAAGCCACACCCACCATCGCCATGCAAAACTGCGCATGATTCTAAACAACGTGTCGAACGTTGCGCGTATTTGTCCCGAGTGGTTTCATAGCGGGTGTCGGTGTGAGGATTCTCCCAGGAGTCGCGCGGATCAATCAAACTGCTGCGATGTGGAACCGCAACCGAAAGCGCAAAGATTCTAATGACGCTATTTCACCGTCTCCTCGGCGTTAATAAAACGAGAGAAGAGCAGAACTCCTGAAGCTGATGATTTGAACGGATAAATTAAACTCATTTATTAACATGTTGCACTTTGCTGTAATTTACATCTTCTACTCGATTTATTTTACACTTGAGAGTTAACAGCTCAGCGTGTTTTCAATTTTTCTCTTTTTTTTTTCTCTCTTATTCACAGTAAGAATTAAGGCAAATGAGACACTTTCAAAATAAATGAGAAAAATCGTAGTTATAAAATGTCTTTCGTTTTTGCTCCCTTTATTTAAAACATATGAAACATTGACCTCGAAACCGAGTTTCAAACTGCACAGTGAAGTTTGTGTACTGTTACACTTCTAGCATAAAGTTCCCTAAAAATGTCTCAAGGTGTAAAAGGTCAATAAAAATAAATACATTTAAAAAAAAAAATCACACAAATAGGAACAGAAATCTCCAACTGCAATCCTTCAATGTGTCCCGTTTCCACAGACACACACTGTAACGTGTTACAGACCCGGGAACGCTGGAATCAGCAGAAGCAACGCAAAGTACACACACACGCACGCACACGCACACACACACACACACACACACACACACACACACACACCTGATAACGTCACACTTTAGAAACACAGACCCAAACTTTCCTGTCATCATGTCGGCCTTTCATGCAGGTAATGTTCTTACCGTCTCCCCGTCAGGCATGTCGCACTGTCCTCCGATCGCACAGCGAGGACACAGAGGACACGCAGCAGGAAGAAGACGCACAAGGTGTCACACGGCTACAATGTTGTCGGGAGCAAAGTTCAACAGCCGGCAGGCTCCTTACAGGATTAACTGCCCTATTGAGCGGCCAGGCTGCTCAGCAGATTACCTATCTCACTGCGTAAGATTAGAGGATTGGAGGAGAGAAGAAGAAGGTTTTGGGTTTTTAAAGTCCCTTTATTTCACTTTTGCAGGGGAAAACAGAAAACACTCTAAAAATATCACTTGAAAAGCAAAAATGGGAAAATAAAAACCTTCAGGCAAATCGAACAAAATAAAATAATGAAAATAAAGCACCAAAGAACAAAAGGAACAATCAGTCGCAATGATCAATATGTTCCAAAGTTCGCCACCAGCTCTCCACCAGCAACCCACTGAGCATTAAATGCTCCCAATAGTCCATCTGTCCCTGAAGGCCTGTATATTGTCCACCGTCTCGTAGTAGGCGTGTTCCACCCTGAGTCGGGCCTTCAACAGTCCCTCCAGAACTTTCACCGGATCCTCGCTGCCGGCACCCCAAGCCCGATTCTTGCGTGTCAGCCAGATGTCCAGCCTGGCAGAATCAGATAAAAAGTTCACCAGTGTATGGACAGCCTTTTTTTGTTTTGTTTTGTGCAATATTTTGGACTGAAGATGAATAAAATGAAAGAAAAGTCCTCTCCAGGACCCTGAAAGCATCTTTTTCAAAGTTCAAAGAGAGCTGAGAGCCGAGGACACCGAACAAACAAGTGTTCCAGGGTCTCAGTCTGACCGCAGAAACAACACTCCTCCCCCAGGTGTGGATCCAGGTGTGCTCTGTATCTGTTTGTAGATATTGCCCCGTGTACAACCCTCCACTGGAGGTCTGCTGTCCACTTTTCAACGGGCAGCTTGTACAGCCGCCTCCAGCTGCCAGAAACATCTGGGCCAAAGAACTCGTTCCACCTCGACTCCTTCAACCTGCCAGAGAGCGCAAGTTCACAACCTTTACACGGATTTCATAAATAGCTTTTTTTCCCTGCTTTCTGAAATTTGTCCAGGTGAGGGGTTGTGAACGTTAGCAGCCCCCCCCCCCCCGATTTTTCCCAGTTCACCCGTGCAGATGAATCCGTCTCATAAAGAGACATGGTACCCCCGCAGACACAGAACATCTCCCCGGCCTCTGATGAAGACGTTTACATCATCAGCATACGCAGAGACAGCGAGGGGGACGACAAAGACTGGAGGCAGGCAGTGACGGACCACTGAGACGACTTCTCAGCCTGCACAACAGAGGCTCAAAAGCAAGGCTGTATAGTTGCCCCGAGACAGGACAACCCCGTCTGATCCCTCGCTGTACAGGGATCGGTCTACTCAGCCCAGCTCCCATTTTAACCAGACATTCAGCACCACTCTACAACAGACCCACCCAGGTAAAAAAAAAAAACATCACCAAGCACAAAAGCCCTGAGTGCAGAAAACAGATAAGAGGGATCCACCCTGTTCAAAGCCTTCTCCTGATCCAGTGAGACAATACCATCATCTACATCGTGGAATTTACATGCCAAACACATCACGAATGAGAAAAATGTTGTCCATAAACCGTTCTATCCGGGGATACAGTAAGTTTGGTCGCTATTTACAATTGCTTCCAAGTAGACTCTTAGTCTGCTGGAGGCTCTGGAAAGAACCTGATAGTCAGCACAAAGCAGGGACCACTGGTGTCCAGTTCTTAAGGAGGGCCAGGTCGCCCCTTCTTGGGCAGCAGGGGGAGTACCTGCCCGCTGGCATTGAAACAGGAAGTGATCCTGTTTTTAAAATATTCCTCCTGGGAGCTTCAGACAGGGTCATCTACTTCCTCTGCGCCACCGATCTCTCCAGGCTGAAGAAAAAAAGGAGCTCGGGGCATCCATGTCCTTCAACTGGAGGAAAACGAGACCAGAGCTCCCTTCACTTCACTCTCCTGCAGGAAGGAGCTCAACTCCAACCTCCTCTCCTGCAGCAGTCGGCCCACGCTGGGGATCCGGGGTCTCTCTGGAAGCCCCTCCTCAATACTTGTTATATTGGCTTCGAGGTCTTTGACAGCAGACTTGATTTTTAGCGTGGTGGCGTTTGAGGTGTACTGCTGGCAGAACACACGACGGATCTATGCCTTTCCGACCTCTCCCACCACTGTTCCAGAGAAACTGAAGCGACCTTTTCCTCAGTTTTTCCAGTGCTGCCAAAAAACAAAACAGAGCTCTGACAAAAAGTAGCTGTCCTGCAGAAGTTTATTATTAAAGTGGCAGTAGGAGTTAACCCCTTTAAACCCGGGTGAGGTTATCAAGC
Source organism: Embiotoca jacksoni (assembly GCF_022577435.1). Taxonomy (NCBI): domain Eukaryota; kingdom Metazoa; phylum Chordata; class Actinopteri; family Embiotocidae; genus Embiotoca; species Embiotoca jacksoni. The sequence continues at coordinate 159,236 of NW_027185453.1, read as the reverse complement.
CTAAGCTGACGAGGTGGTGGTCGGTGAACCCCTACTGGACTGATTGAGCTGGGGTTTTTTTTAGTCTGGAACTGAGACTGTGAGAGATGTAAATCCTGTCCAGCTGCACTGGTCCTGCAGTTGCTGACCCTAACCCATGTGTACTGTCTGGTTTGTGGGTGTTTGACTCTCCATGTATCCAACAGATCTAAGTTGCGTGATGACGTTGTGGAGACTCCGAGGTGACTGATGGTTGCGGCTCCTCATTAGTTCGGTGAAGTCTAGACTGCAGCTGAAAATCCCCTCCGATGATCAGTTGCTCCTGATGGCAGCTCTGCAGTTGGTTTTGCAGCGAGGTGAATTAGATCTTTCTGGCCCCCCGCGATCTGCTGCATATATGTTGAGGAAGCAGTAAACCGAGCTCTCTATCTCTGCCCTCACGACCCTTCACCACCTCGGTGACCGACAGAACCGTTGCATTAGCTGCGGTTCTAAACAGCACGGCTACTCCGGCACTAAGATTGGTGCCGCGGCTCCGGGTTCATGAACCCCCCGTCCACTTCATCCGATGGAGTGGTGCTGAGTTTCTTGTAAAAATAGGATGTCCAACCGTTTTCGACCTACAACTTCCAGTATTAACGCTCTTTTATGCCTGTCCCTCCCACCAATGATGTTTAAAGACCCTAAATGGAAGCTCTGCATAGAAAGGTCAGAGGATAGAAGGAGGCAAGGCGAGACCAGAGATAAGCAGTGGAAAGTGGAAAGTCCCATGCGACACATGATCCATGTTAAACTGTTTACTTCGGGGTTGTTTTTTTAACACTTTTACCTTTTACTTTTTTTTTTTTTTACTTTCCTCAGGCTTGTGAGGTGTTATTTTTTTAAGACGGAAGCGCTTTCGATCATCTAAAAGGTCAGACCCCAGCTGTCTCTGCACCACCTCAACAGATCGTATGACCTTCTCAATGTCACTGAAATATTCACTCACTTTTGCAGATCTTTTGTAACTTACATCCAAAAATGAGTTTATTTCCTCGAATGAATACAGGGTCAGTGCTTTTAATGCACGTTTCATAATTATCTGATTCACTCTCATACTCCAGGAGGAGGAGAGGAGAGGAAGAGGAGAGGAGAGGAAGGAGAAGAAGAAGCCAGCAGTAGTGCAGTGACTCATTTCACGCTTCATTAGTTGTGTAAATATCTCGCTGAGGAAAAGCAGATTTCACTCGTGTGCCTCCAGAACAGAAGACTTTGAATCAGTTCAATGAGAAGACACCACAGATCCTGCGTATCTACGATGTACAGCTCCAGCTGGTGAACAGCCCTCTCACACCACCATCTCCAGTCCCAGTTCATTCCAGTAGAAAAGCTGCGACAGCAGGTTTTCAATAATAATAATAATGTTAAAAAACATTTCCAAAGACTTTTTTCTACCCAAATTAGGTTTGGGTGAAAGAAAAAAAAGAATACAATAGACTAAAAACTACATGCGATCCCATCAGGCTTCGCACTGTCACGCTTCAGCTAAGTACTGCAGACATCCACTTTAATGACCGCTTTCAGCACCGAGGGAGCAGAAGAGTCTGCACACCGATCCGTCTGCTGCCGCTCCTTTCAAGTGTTCCGTTATCAGGCCCCGATACCTGCAGACAGCTGTTAGCCGACGTTAGCTTGTGGGCATTGAGTGACACGGTGAATAAAGCAGAATCTGCTCTCTGAAGCACGGACGAGAACTCGTAGCGGACTTATTTTTTTGTGTCCCCTGTACGTGACCGATAACCGGAGACGGCTCCCTCGCCTCCGGAGAACAACGGTCACGCCCTCCGAGGCATGAAATGGCACGGCGGTGACAAATAACGACTTGTAATTTGAACACTATGTTTATTTAGAGAGCTCATACAACATCGAACCGGTAATTACGAATGGGTATAATGAGATTTGCTCTGCTGGGTCAAAGAGAATTCATAATTCCCGACAGCGTCAGAGCGCACGAAACTCATCATCTGCAACTACGTGGGTCGAGCACACAGACACGGGGGGGGGGGGGGGGAGGGGGGGGGGGTGGGGGGGATTTTTAAGGACACCTTGAAATAGTCCTCGGTTGTAATATTGAGTTTTAGTAGTGTACGAACGGGTTGGACCCGGGTGAGCTTTTAAACCAAGGCTTCATCTCTAGTGTGTTACCAGGGTAATATTACAGACTGTGTGAAGTAAAGTTCTAGAAAAGCACGCTCAAACCGCTACAACTGCTTTTTTCCGCTACTTCATATCATAACTTGAATCCTAGAGAACGACCCAAATCAAGTCTACTTGTATTCCTTTTGATGCATTTTATCCGTTCTTATACATCTCATTTCTTTTCTATATTTTTAAATGCTCCTTTATGTCTGTTTTTATGTGAAACACTGCATGTAATGATCTTGATGCGAAGCACTTTGAGCTGCATTTCCTGTATGAAAGGTACGATACAAATAAAGTTGTATTATTATCATTATCATTATCATTATTAATAACAATAAAGACGGGAGTAAAAGTGACTCTTCGTTTCTTCCGATCCATAAATTGCATCCTTCATCAAATCCGGGGGAAAAAAGCGAGCGCAGTGTTTCCATGTCGCCGTGAGACTGCAGGATAGTTCAGTCCAACAAAAGCTTCCGTGTTGACAAACCACAAGTGAAACCGGGCGACAGGATTTCTGTATTTACACACATTTGTCTTCTACCAGAGAAAAAGAAAAACAAATCCAGTAATCTACAAATCACTCAAAGCTCCTCCTCCTGTGTTTTCTTTTTTTTTAATGGAAGCACACAGGACACTCGCAGCGTGGAGATCCGTTCAAGTCTAAGAGATGAGCGAGTAGACTACATCCGAGCTGCGGGTCCGATAATGCCCGAAGCTTCGATCGGATTATCTCCGACGGCGACAACAAACAAAGAGCATTTGACACCTCGGAGGAAGCGTCCGGTCGGCACGGCAACAAGAAACATTAAAAAAAAAAAAAAATTTTAAAAGAGCCGACGAAAAGCTCGGCCCGAAAGGAACGCAGGTGTGTGTGTGTGTGTGTGTGTGTGTGTGTGTGTGTGTGTGTGTGTGTGTGGGAGGGGGAGGGAGGGGGCTCTGAGCTCTGACCCCGGCATCCTCCTCTCTCACCTTCACGAAGTTGTCGGGGAAGAGGCCCCTCTTCCCGTCGAGGTCGCCCTCCATCCAGCCATCCTCCTCCACGTAGCGCACGTTCTTGATGACGTCGCCCGGCCGCAAGGTGAGCTCGTCCTCGTGGAGCGCGTCGTACTCGTACTCCACCACCACCTCTGTTCCGGAGACAGAGGACACGCGGGTTACAAAGACAAGACTATTTGACTTTTATTGGTAAATTTACATCAGAAAATTCAAAAATAAAGTCTAAACGAACTAAACAATAGTGCAAAGACTTAAACAACCAAACAAACAACCAATATCATGAGAATTCTATATTTCATGTTACGTCCAAATGTTGGTCAAACAGCCACAAAAGACAATCAACATGAAACGAGTTCCTGCAAACAAGTGAATACATATTTATGCGTCTTCTGACTGCATCAAATACAAAATGCAGTGGAACGAAGGGCGAGTGAAGGAGGAAGGTGAGGGAGGCTGTCTGACTGCTTTCAGTGCAGCCGGTTTGAGCGACATGCAGAGGAGATATTTGACGACACGTCGTGGCCCTTTAACTCCTTTAACTGATCTCAGAGAGACTCCGCCGGCTTCACATCGAGCAGCCCGACAAAACTAAAACACAGAGGCCACACGGGACACTTTACACGCCTACATTCTGCAAACCCCACAACCAACACGTAACTGACTATATATATATATATGTATGTGTATATATATATATATTTATTTATTTTTATCTGCTTAAAACAAAATACAAAAAAGAATAAAACAGCTAATTATATATCAAAAGGAACCGTTTATGAATTATCGATTGATCAAAGTATTAAATTAATTATCAACTTGTCCTTTCTTCCTCCAAAATTATTTCTAACAACTTGCAGCGTCCTAGAAACATGAGCAGGAAATCAGTGCCACCAAAGTACATTGTTTATTTTGACTCTGGGATTTCTTTGTTTACAATTTAGTAATAGGCTTTGTATATTAGAATTGATATTTATGTCATATTTTAACCTACAAAGCACCCCCCCCCCCCACACACACACACACACACACACACCCCACCCCCCCGGGACTGCAGTTTGGGAGAATCTGTCCGTTGTAACCGCAGGAAGAGATACGGTCGCATGCTTCCGCGCGATTGGATGAGCAGAGCAGATTACATCACCTCGGCAGACGCAGACAGACAGACAGACACACACACACACACACACACACACACACACACACACTATGATACCAATCTTTAGTTTCAGTACAGTTTAGAGGAGGAGAATGTAACCCAGGTTATCAACAGATATATAGGGAGTTCATAATCTTGACATTTTTGCCAAGTTTAAAAAAAAATTTGGTTCGTTTTATGCCACTATTATATAGCGTAATTATAGTTTATTGATATACATATACACTGTGATGAAGAACCATTTATTGGCATTGAAAAATGGAACCAAACAAAGCGTTATACTTCTGTTTGCCTTTTGGGCTTTGGACACTTATGCTTTGGATTTTCCTCACCGAGCTGAAGCGTTACTTAGATCGTCGTACTTGTGGTGCTCAGGAAAAATAATTGAGGCCTTTTTTTTTAAAATTGTACTTCCATATGCAAGGAGACTTCTCTGTACTAGAAACCTCTGTTTTCTGGGGGGGGGGGGGGGGGGGGGGGGTGACTCGACTCGGCTTCTCTGGAGACTGTGATTAACTTTGGTTTTGGAGTGTGGGGTGTTTACGGCTTGCAAAGCAACGCCCCGTCTACTCGAGCGGAGACAAAGCGACGCACGCAGCTGAAACTCTGACAACACTTCTGTGTGTAGTAAAAAAAGAAAAAAAGAAAAAAACACAACGTCTGGCTCGCAGCTCCAGAGTGAGTGCAGGGAGTGAAGTGAATGATAGGTGTTGGCCTGCGAAATACCAGCAGCCGGACAAAGTCCTCTTGGTTTGTTCCTCAGCGGAAATGCCTTTCCAAATACATTAAACACAGCCAGCGTACAGGTGGTGTGGTGTGTGTGTGTGTGTGTGTGTGTGTGTGTGTGTGTGTGTGTGTGTGTGTGTGTGTGTGTGTGTGGTGTGTGTGTGTGTGTCAGGAACAAACTTCCTGCAGCAGCAGCAGCTTTCTGCCCTAAATACTTCTATTGGCTTAAGAAGTGGCCCACAAACTTTTCTTGTGAAATGAAAGTGAGGAAAAAGCCCGCTAACAGCAGAGTAACCTGGACAACGACTATCCAGCAAGTTATTTTTTTTCTGGGTGAGGGGACGACTCAGTTCGTCCGGTCCTGGATCCGGTCCCGGGAACAGACAACGGTCCCTTGAACTGCGTTATCCGCTCTAAGCTTTTTGCCAGACAGCATGTCTTTCAGAGAGCACACGAAAACGTATACTCTGCTGCGGCACGCTGCAACTCCATGAGGAAGCTCCATGCGTAGATGTTGCCGGGCGGATCTAGGTCAGCGGGCCTGAGAGTCATTTGGTGGGCAAATGATGTCAGAGTTTTACATCCGTACACTATGATGTTGAGTTCTGTGACCGGTGTCTCACACACACACACACATACACACACACACACACACACACACACTCTAAATAGGCAAATATATGAAAATAATAATAATTATTATAATAATAATAAAACGCACCATTTTCCTTTCATTTCTAAACTAATTAAAAACAAAAGATTAATTTCACTGGTCCCAGCAGCAGCTGCTACCAAGCTTGTGAGGGTTCTTCTCCTGTCCGGCTCCAAAAGGCAGAAATAGGTCAACAAAAGCTTGAAGAGGCAAAAGTGCATCAACTAAATGGCGTGCTGTCAAGCAGATGATGAGAGAGAGCAAGAGTCACTAGACTGAAGAAGAGGGAGATGAGATGTAACGAAGGGCAGAGGGGGCGCCGGGCGTCCCGCGGCGGCCCAGAAGAAGAAACCGATAGAGGGTTCACCGACAAAGTAGGATGGTGGCATAAAATGACATTAATTGCATAATGTTACACGGCACATAACGGAGCGCAGTCGTAGGCATTGATGGAACCCCACCGCTCAGCGATCTGTTTCTTATTTCATCTCGATGAAGAAAATAAAAATGCGTGTTGATGTAAAGTGTGTAGGCACCAGGTCGGATCGGGCCGGGCCGTGCTCGGGAACCAATCGGGCCTCGCTCTGTGTTTGGATGCCGGCCGGTCAAATCTTTACTTTTTGCTTATTTTTGCGATGTGCCCCGATTATTAAATGGTTTCTCGTCGCAGGCCGAGTGGAAATTTCCATGTGTTAAAACTTGCAGTTGCAAGCTTAAACAAAAAAACAAAACAAAAATAAAAACTGAGCACATGTTGGATCTAAGAAATAAGACAAAACAGCAGGTGCAGCTTCCTTTGACTTTGAGAGCTGCGTCACCAATTTCCATGAAAAAAAAAAAAAAAATGGAACCACATCGCTTCGCAGACATAAACCGCACTGCCGCGTTACTTCCTGACTGATGACTCGGCATGACAAGCGTGTTTAAAGGCCGCCGGCAGCAAAAGGGGAAACGAAAAAGCCAAACCGTCTCTGATGTGGGTGTGAAGAGAACAGTAAGACACAATACTACACACACACACACGCACGCACGCACGCAGACACACTGACCAATGTGCGACTTTCCTGGTGACTGGTGGTGTGACACCGAGGTTTTTCGGGAGTGGCGGTTCTGGATTCTTGAAATATTTGCTGCAGCTGAGACGTGGGTGAGAAAGATGTACACGTAGTGCGCAACCAGCTCTGCAGCATAGCCAAACAGTGCTCCAAAAAAATAATTTTAAAAAAGCTGCCTCGGGAGTTTATCATTATTACTATTATTATTATTATTATTTATTCCCATCAGTTCCTGACTGGGCTGCATGTTACGAGAAACAGCTGATATCAACCGTGTGAAGGTATACGGAGAAAATCTCGCAAGGTATGATTTTTCGGTACCTTCAAAAAAGATGAATACTTTTTCAATTGCAGTGATTACAGGAAAACTCAGAATTTATTTGTGTTGCACAAAACACCTCATCAGAGCGACGATACTGGACAGAGGCAAAACAAACCAGCAGCCGAGTTACGGGTTCCTCGCAGTCGTGACATTTTAGTCGATGGTTAACTGTCATACAATTACTTGCGATTCATAATTCAGTTGTCTAAATCTTTAAAAACAACTCATTCTCGTCATAGTTTCATTAGACACATGTTCCCTATGACGCCTGTCACTGAAACATACAAAGAACATTTCTGAAAATGAGATGCGCCAAGAGTCAACGTAAAGAACGTTCATACGAGATGACGTCGTTCAAAGAGCGCCAATCAAACCTCAAACGGTGGAAAACAACAATTGGGAATGTGATGTTTTTTTTGTTTTATCCATCTTTTTTCATCCAGATTAATAATAACCACTTTTAAAATTGATGCAGAATATTTGAAATCAGTTCAATCAATTGTGATCAGGCGATTCTAAAAGTAATTGTGACGGGCTTTCTCCTGTTTATAAAATACTTTGGGTTAAGGTTGGATTAATCAAATGAGTTGACTAACTCACTTAAATTCCTGTTTTTACATTTTTTTTATTTACTGTAAATACTTCTTCACTGATGGGAACGAAAAAAAAAAAAAAACAATGAGTTGATTTCCACAAGGGAACCGAGGAATTATTCGCAGGTCATAACGATCGACCTCATTCAACCTACCGATTCCCGGCCAGATCGGTGTGAATAATCTGAGAGCAGACTTTCCTGTTGGCCACTACAACGTCAGGTGTTTAACAGCATCTCCTTTCTAACTCTCATACACCATATTTCTTGGTAAAGCATGAAGCTCAAAGACATCGAAGCTGCACCGGACTGTTTGTTATTTTGTTCAGTCTGTATGGAGTTTTAATTGGCAGGATTCCCACCAACCCTAGATTTCAGAGTCAATGAGCATAATGGCAAGAAAAAAAAAAAACATAATCTGATAAATTTATTACCTTAATCTGACAAATCCCGATACATCTAGCCAAATATATTAGATTTAAATGTAACCAAATTATTAAAGCTTTAATTCAGGCAAGGCCCTTCGCTACAAAAACACTGTTGGAACGAGGGGTGCCCTCCAATAAGGATTCTACCAGCCAGCTAACAGTAGTTAGTTCAAACCAATAGTCAACTAGTCCTTTATGATATCAATTTATTTATTTAAACACTGCTAAAGGCAGAAGCAGACACTGAACACTTGTGGCTACACGCTGCTAACATTACTTCTCACACGCTAGTTGTTCTTTTTCCTCCTAAACTGATTAAAACTTGGTTTATTATTTATTTCAATTGGGAAATTGACAGTTTCAAACAATATTATCTGCTATACATGTCAATCAAATAACAACTATCAGGGAGTATTTCTCTCCCTAAACTGGGACTGAATTTATTGAATTGATTGCAGCACGTTAATATACTGTATATTATACTATATGTACATTGTTTATAGATAATTTTTATTGCCTGAATGCAGTTTGAATGTCTGTATGTGTGCATATCCAGCCTACCGTCCATCATGTCGGGTCTTGCTTCAACTTGTGCTCCTCTTATCAACCATTTGTCTTTCTTTCTCCCCTAAAGAGTCAATTTACTCAACTAGCAGTGAAACCAGAGAACAGTTTCCTTCTCACTGCACATATTTGGAAGTACTTTTTTTTTTTTCATAAAGTTTATTAACGTCGATCGCCGCTTTGCTTTTTCAAGTGTGTGGCAGTCGAACTCCCGACGGCAAAAAGCCAAAAAGCGCGGCGACGTTTTCCTCCCGCTTCCTGTCTCGTGTGCACTTTCGGTGGAGGCTCAGCAGAACGGAGAGGAACTTCCAGCTTATTGTTTTCCTCTCCTTCCACACAATGCTTCCAGGTGAAGACTTTGTACAGTGTGGCTCTTGTATAAAACCAGTGACAGACAGGAGGATGTTACAGGGGTGAGAGTGAGGGGGAGAGGAAGGAAGAGAGGGGGGAGGCTGAAAGAAAGGTGGCGGGGGAGGGGGGGTGCGCAAGGCCACGCAAGCGAGCCGACTGCCAGGCAGACTGTCAGTGTGTCTCTCTCACAATCAGTAAAGAGGAAACTCATAACCGCATTCCTTCCTGCTGATCTGAGAGGGAGCTGATAGGAAGAGGAGAGGAGAGGAAGAGGAAGAGGGAGAGGAGAAGAGAGGAGAGGAGAGGAGAGGAGAGGAGAGGAGAGGAGAGGAGAGGAGAGGAGAGGAGAGGAGAGAGGGTTGTTCTTGTTCTTATTCTTACACGCGAAAGCCCAAATTCTCCAGCTCTCCTTCCATTTACCTGCAGCAGTGTGAAGACGACACTTCTACCGACGCCCGGCAACTACACACTCAAACACAGTCATCACTAATCACGATCACTAATATTCCAGAGAATAAAACCCGTCCTTCCAACAACAAATTACATAACCGATAGTTCTAACAAATGTCACAAGAGCAAACATTTCAGCGCTGTCTGAGGTGGCTGTGAGGAGAATAGATGACTGTGTAAACAAGCTTTCTTTACAGCAATAACTCAAGTGTACACAAAGATGGGAGCTCTACCAAAAATTCTAAACCCTGAAGTGGAAGTTGAATCTTAAGGTCAACTATAAGGGCTGTTTGAATGGACGAGTCTGAATACTCTTTTACACTCTTTTCATGCTCCTTCGTAGTACACAATATGCTCCCACTACTCCTCCTCCACAGAATGAGACAGGCGCCCTTTAGCCAGCCATCCTTTTGACGGTAGCGTCCCACAGCAGGTAAAGCTGCAGCGTCAGGAAGGAGGTGTTAAATAGGTAGGTAGGTAGGTATTTACTTTATTAATCCCTGAGGGGAATTTTTTTAAATGGAGTCCTACCAACCTTCAGTCAGTTTGCCCTGCTCGCCATCTGCATAAAAACAGGTGGGTGATACAAGCTGTGAAATGTCATCCATCCATCACCGTGACAGCCCCATGTGTCAGATTTATGCGGCTCTATTGGCAGAAACAGAATAAATATTCATAAATGGTGTTTTTGTTGGTGTATAATCACCCGTGTTGTCATTACATGAGAATGAGCTTTTCATATTTACTGATGGAGCGTGTCCTCTCCACGGATCGCCCTGTTGCACCGCCATATTTCCACAGTAGCATAAAATAGACAAACCAAACACAGGTGAGGTTCAAATTCTTTCAAGATTTTATGGCGACCAGAGTCAAATAACTCAGATTATAACAGCACCTTTGTCTTTCTTTTGACCACGAAAAATGACAAACTAGGTAAACTGACCTTCATCAGTTACATTAACACCAGGGTGGGAAATCAACTGTAGCCGCAGCCAGGTAAATATTGGCTGGAGGCCAGGTGAGGTTTAGTTGAGCATTCAGTTAGACATTTTAGAACATGTTGTTAATGTGACGCAAACAACTAAGGAGTTAAAAAAAAAAAAAAAAAAAAGGTGAGAACACAGCGTGAAAAGAGAAACGCTGCCACAAGCGAGAGTGGACGTGTTCCCTTTGACCTGCAGCTACATTTAATCATCCAACATTGTTTAAACTATGAAATTCAATTGAGAGTTTTAAGTTTATGAGTTCACCTTTTAAATTGCAGATAAACTAAAGGTTAGAAACATTTCCACGGAAAATATTTAAAGCTGGTTTAATGTTATCCCCGTTATATCGATCAAATACAGAGGAGAATAAGATCAAAAACGGTGTTTATCCACGTGCCTACGGTGTGTTTAATCTGACGTCGGTCCGCCCGCCCAGGTTCCACTTTAGCTGATGACCATGTTAACTGGTGACTCTTAGCCGGACACTTCGTGTTTACTCATAGCTTTTAAAAAAAAAAAAAAAAAAAAAGGTAAATGTTTATTTTTCTGAGACAAAAAGGAACAGATGAAAACATACTGAGGTACAGAGGTGGAGACCACACAGGCACCAAACCCTTTACAACCACGTAGCGCTGCAACACAAAATCCAGTTTTGCGGAATTTGGTGGATTAACCGGTGGCGGGCTGCAGGGCGTCGAAGCCGAGTTCAGGGAGAGCAAACGGTGAAGGCGAGGGGGCTCCGCACGTTGAGCTCGGACATGTTCAAACACAGCCGAGATATCCTCAGCAGTGGGTTTCCTCCTGAAAGACATACCTGAGCCAAGTACGAGGCACTATGAACTCATGTGGGCCCAATGTGCTATAAATGGACACCGGTTAAGAAGAAGGCCGTTCTGGTGGGTTCTCATATTGATCGATTGTGAGCTGGATTGGCATTTTTTTAACAACTCGCTGTCTGACAATATGGCAAACTGCTTATGGGATTCTCTTTGCAATTGCAAGCACATTTTCTTCAAAAACAACAAAATAACTTTCTGGCTGAGCGTCAGCAACAGTTCAGTTAATGCCAAAGCAAACTTTCGTTTGAACCTCGTCTCTAACTTATATACCACAAGTACAATATGCAGCTTAACAGAGCTGGAAGGTATCGCTTAAAAAAAAAAAACTGTTTCACAACATAGCAAAGATCTTGAACGAGCCCCACTCTGCGAAACAACCCCGCAAACCACAGTGTGCACATCCAGCCAGATGCAGTCGGCGGGTTTCACGATACAGTACAGAAGATTTGCAACACACAGTAAGATCAGAGCATTTCCTCTCGTGTGCAGACAGCAGAAGCGGTGTGGCCATCACAGCAACACACTCTCTTTGCAAACCAGAAATGTCAAAAAATAGCAACCATCTTGGGTTGCCTCTACAAACCCATTCACAGCATTGTTCTCTGCCTCCAGTAGACCTGACTGCATCACCTTAAAGAAAACGGGTTAATTAGATCATGTGGTGTGAGGGATGACATGGACCCACTGATCCACATCAATAAACAGACCTTTGCTCAGCAGCAGAGCAGGCTGAAGTGAAGCATGACATGCAGGTGGGTGTGGGAACTTCGAAGTCTTGTCACTGTCGTGGAAAGAATCGGCACAAAATAAAAGTTCACCTCTTACTTATATCAGCCTTAAAGCAAATGTCAAAACAGTTGATCAGCCTTCATTCACGCCAGGAGTGACTGTGTGGATGTATTTTAACTTTGGGGTTACTGACCACAGATGGGAATAAACTTGCAATTCCAAAAGGTACGACAGCGGTTTCAGAGCAGTACCTGGTTCTGCAGCGGCCCTGTTGACATCAGCTCGGTGGTAACTTCTGTCAATATTAGCCAGAGAGCAGCCGCACAGGGATGGAAGGTGGCGTTATCCAGTTCAGCACATAGCTAGCAGGCTAGGCTAACTAGCTAGCTCACAGGCTTGCTAACTTTAACTCCCCCCGCTGGCACAAAAAAAAAAAAAAAAAAAAAAAAAAAAACCCTGATGGCATGATTTATGACACTGACGCTCGGTTTAAAGCTTATCCCCGTGGTTCCATTTGCTCTATAGGTTGAGAGTAAAAAAAATAAATTAAAAAAAAAAAAAAGAAAAGCGCATTAAAAAGAACACAAGCGCCACATCATGGAAAACTCACCCATTCCTCGTCTTTCGCAGCGCCTCGCGATCAAAACGTCGGGAATGTCTCGCGGCTCGCTCGCTCCCAGCCAGGTAGACGAGGACAGTTAACCGCAAAGGTTGTTGGTGTCTTCCTCTGTCGAGTAGTCAGGGAAGCAGTAGATCCATTCGTGCTTGTCCCAGCAGCGGCAGGCAGCAGCTTCCCCCGCTCGCTCTCTCTCTCTCTGTCTCTCTCTCTGTATCTCTCTCTCTGTCTCTCTGTCTCTCTCTCTCTCTCTCTCTCTCTGTGCTTCTAGATTACTGTGCAGGAAGTTGACCAGGAGTCTCCACCTTTCTTGGACTCGCCTCCACGGCTGCCTGCTGCCACCAAAAAAAAAAATACTCAACAGCGAGGAAACTTCGCGATGTTTCGGCCCGGACGGTCCCGCGAGAGGAATGTTTAATGGAATGTGTGCCTGCCGCTACCCCCCCCCCCCCCCGCCCCCCCCTCCCACCCCCACGTATTACTGTCCCACTCAGCAAGTACAGTTACGAGTGCGCGCATGCGTGTGCGTGAGAAAGACAGACAGAGAGAGAGAAAGACAACTTCAGTCGCACCAGCTTTTCCCAACTGTTATTGTGCTGCCTGTGTTTTCTAAAAAATAAATAAATAGAAACAAAGTGGAGAAACATTAAAAGTGCACAACGACACTTCGCATGACAATAAACGACACACTGTATAGTGAAATATAATGTCAAGGCTATAATTAGACAAAGCAAGATAGTAATAAGACTAGAACAAATGTTACAGTAATTACGATGATAGTAATCATACAAACAACAACAAAGACAATAGCCTATATATAAAAACAATACCTATTGAATATTTACATCGACATAAACACACAAAAACCATTAAACAATCCCCAAGAATAGAAAAATAACAAAGATATGACCTTGACCTAATGAAAGAAGGAGTCAAAAATGTGCTTTATAGCTTGAAGAAAACAGTTTTTACTCACAAGTCCCGCATAAAAAAAACTATATTAGTATTAGCAGCAAAACGCAATTGATATTATTAAAGAAACAGTGATGATGCAGTTCCTCGGAATGATATATTGTTATAAATTACATAATTCATTTTACAGTATTCCCACAAAGCGTCTCCTGTAATAAATGTGCTGATTTTGAAAAGCTCATGATATTGTTTATTATGTCAAATCATCATCTGAACAGTAACTAAATGTCAGATAAATGTAGTGCAGTAAAAAGTACAATATTTCCCTCTGCATGGTAGAGTGGAAGTATAAAGTACCTGTATATGGTAAAGTAAAGTTTCTCAAAAATTGTACTTCAGTATAATACTTGAGTAAATGTACACAGTTACTTTCCACCTCTGTCAAAACAGACATCTATCACTACTGCACGAATAAAATAAAGGATACGCTGTTGAATAGAATATTGGTATTTGCAAGTCATGTGATGTGAACACATTAAACAGTAAAAATACAAACGTATAAAGTATTTATAATAGAAATGGAAAACAATGTGATCCTATAGTGTATCTCTTAGTGCATGCTGTAATGGTATGAGATGTGCTGCAGACCATGTGAGTGCTGCTGTGGTTTGTTGGTCAGGCAGAGAATCAAAGCTGCTCTTATCAGCCACCAACACAGAGCAGCTTGTCTTTGTTGGAAAAGGGGGCAGATAAAAATAATAATAACTCAATGCAAGCATGACCCCTTTATTCATCTTCAAAATCTCCCCGTGTCCTGGCACCACTTGCTCTCTTGTTGTTTTTCTTCACACGTACTCCACAATGATTCATCAGTGACTTGCATTCCATTTGACGCTTTGGCACCGTCATATATTGTGCGGCTTTAAACGCGCTCCATCGGATGTCTTTCCATTCGGCGGGTTGAAGGCATGCCGTGTGACATGTTCCCACCACACCCCGAACAACACGAGTGCAGGGAAGGGGAACCAAAAGTGAGTGTTCGTGACACCGTTTCACAGCAGAGAAAGATATGTTGGATTTTGCTCAATCTGGCTCAAAAGAATCACAAAGACAGTGGTTGGGATGAAATAGCTGTAAAAAAAATTTTTTTAAAAAACGTCATGTTTTCATCTCATTCAGATTCAATTCAAAGTTAACAGACACAAGAGTGTTGTTTTTTTGTTTTTTGTTTTTTTATACATTTATTTTACATAGATCCTAAAGACAGAAATGATTGGATCACACTGTACCCAATCCCTTCCAAAAAAAAAAAAAAGCTCGTGCCACTGCTCCACAGCTGTGTTTGCATGCAGGCGCAGTGCCCACTGCAAATTACCCAGTTTATCTGACACCCCGGAGTGAACTGTTCAAAAAGGAAGTAGTTGAGTGCAAATTCATCCTAACTGGAGCCACTTAAGCAAAATGTCAACAAGCTTTCAAAAGGCAGCGCAAAACACAAATTCTTTGCAAATGTGTTTGACCGCAGAAGTACCACACACACACACACACACACACACACACACACACACACACGCACACACACACACACACACACACACACAGAATGTGTCATTGTTGGCCGCAGTGAATAAAACACAGTCACAAGTGGCCGACAGAAACCACAACTCTCCTCATTTGCTGTCATTAATGCAAACATTTGGGATTTCTGTTTTGTTGTGCACAAATCTGTGCTGAATAAAGTTATGCTTTATTGTGTTTGCCTGTTATTTCACAATAATGTCCAAGTAATTTCCTGTTTCCAGCCAAGAGTCCTGGAATTCGGTATTTAATTTGGAATGAAAAATACGCTGCGTCAATCTTGGGGCCAACATATCCCCCTTTTTTTTTCACACTCATTGTTAACCCAGGGTTAAAATGAGCCCCAGACTATATGATTCTCAGCAATTCTACCAGCCCTCTAGTTTAAATGTCTAAACTAATGTATACATTCAAGTATGATGACTCTGTTTTAACAGCTAGCGGCAGATTTAACCGTGTTTTATACTGGCACCTCTGAGCCCCGTTGTGCTGTTGATTTTTTTAGGGGATAAATCCACAAACTCAGCACTAAACCTGCTTCCCTGGTCTGGATTTGCCCTCCGTGGAATGTGCCAGGATTGTGCCATTGTGATAACCTGCAGCTAAGAAAGCTGTCAGCCGTCAGTGGAGTGTGAAAAGCATTCATTCCAATTTAAGCATTAAGAAAATTTGCTGTTTTCTTGGATGTAATTAACATTACCAATAAGAATGATGCATTTTGGTGCCGGATGTTTGTGCACAGTACGTTTTATTTAACCCACGTGAACGTACCAATTAATCATTTATTATTCAGTAATGCTTAATTTTATGGATCTTTAATGTCCTAATAATGTCCAGAAAATGTTGTTAAAACAAGTCTGGTATGTTATTAAGGGAAAGGAAATTAGACAATTCTAATTAGTAGGACATTATACCGTTGTTTCCATCACCCTTATATTAGCAGTAGGCTTCTATTTAGCTTTTTTTCTGCGTAAAAAGTTATTACAAAAATCTGTATGGACAGATGATACATGACAATATAGTCGTAATAATGACCTAAGAAACTTTCCTCATAAGAAAATGTATCTTTTTTTAACATACTATTAATGATTAAACTAGAAATCTAATTTTAAGCTCTTACCAAGTTGACTTATTATTTATTATTGCAGTTTCTGCCTCCATATATACCGTATGAACATTTTCATTATGGTAAGATTGTTTAATAATATTATCAAAAGATAATAATCATAAAAACTTTGCTGTGATTTAAAATTCAATACACTACATACAAGTAATGAACAATTAAACGTAAAAAGTACATGCTCAACGTATATTTGTGCTGCTGTTACCTCAGATGATGAGGTTGCCTTTCACACAATGGGTCACCGCCGTCCTTAACAAGCCTGTCGTGGATCAGAAAGTAGGCTGACAATACCTACACACAAAAAAACCCTCATCTTCAGACATGGTGTCAGTCTACGTACAGCTGCGGGTTTTATACCGTTTAAATAGTAGGCTATTTAAGACATCTTATAAAATAACATGTTTATTAGCAGACTCTAATGATGGGGAATTTTTTTTTTTTAATCCTGAATTCCTGACTTGTAATTAAAAACAGAGGGGTAGACGAGTGGCATATTAAAGTTGCAATGATAAGTTGTGTCCAGCAGAGGTCAGGCTAACCTTGCTACTTTAACATTGCTGTCGGACGAGCCCTCTATGTTTGGATCACAGTTCAGGTGAAAGGCAGCATGAAGGAGGAAACAGTTAGATAAACAAATTTTTTTTAAATTTAACTAAGTCAAAAGAAAAGAATGAGTAAACAGTGTGTGAGAGTGTCCTCCTGTGGAGTCTGTTGGCTGAGTGGAGGAAGGGGGCAAGTAATAAAAAATAAAAAAAAAACACAGAAACTCCCCCACATAACAAAGCCTTGTCAACTTGAGCAGTAGGTTTGCAGTTGCTTTGGTACATTTCTAGATGCTAAATAGCTCATTTCTTTAAAGGGTTTTAAAATGTTTTTTTTTTACTGGTTTAGTGATAATTGTTTTCAACAACGTATATATATCTATATAGACTTATGGTGTTCCTTAACACACACGTCCCTTTTTATGTAAGACAACCATTCTCTCAGTTAAAGGCAAAACATTTAACATTCAAATAAGTGACTGACAAGTGCACAAACTAATAAAGGTCTAAAACTCGCTTTCCATGTGGCAGCTTTTCCGACATGTTGACAAGGGTTTGAATCAATCAACCTCTTTAAGCAGGGAGGGAACTGTGTGCCACTCGCTGACTCACAAGTAACTCTGCAGCCACGGACCGCTCTGTAGATGGAAGGTCATAACATCATTTGTTTAAGTTGTAATTTTCCAGAAAACCAAAATGGCGAACACAACGATGCCGCAATACTCTTTATGGTGGTCGCAGTGTAAGCAGAAGTGTTCCCATACTCTCTATGGTGGTCGTAGTGTAAGCAGAAGTGTTCCCATACTCTCTATGGTGGTCGTAGTGTAAGCAGAAGTGTCTCCTTTCAGACATCTCGGGCCTCCTGCGTCAGATGCTTGGGTTTGAGTTCGGGAGACACCACGTGGCACCTGCAACTGAAGCCTTAAACTCCTAAATATTGTCATTGAGGAGCGTCACTTTCGTCATCTGGTGAGTCGAGAATTGGAAACAATTCCACAAAGCCATTATAACTCCGACTCGGACCTCTAAAGAATCCCGTAATACACAAACTCTTGGTTCAGTTTGAGTTCAGGTACAGAGAGAATAAACACTCGTCCACACTAAAGATAATGGACCGAAATGGAAATACAATGCAGCACACAAAGAAGTCCCACCTAGACACGAGAGCAGCAGGCGACAGGCAGTTTAAATATTAACATGTTTGGAATATTAAACAAATATGTATATAGAGAACATGTAGAGACCTTTAAAGATGTGTGGAGCGCGTTAGACAAGTTATGCAAGCTTAGCAACACTGTCTGCTTGGCTACTTTGTTTGAATTGCCGGAAGAATTCTAGGGTTCATTAGTCTTCTAACTATTGCAGCGTACTGAAACTGTGACTGTTTGAGCTGGAGATGCAGAACATTTCCCCATCAGACTTTCTCAGTGTAAACACATTTGGAACAGAAGCCTGAGGCCTGTAATAAGTCTGAACAATGAAGGTACAGAAACAAGTGCGCGGTGTGAGCCTGGTTCTGTCGGAGGTTTCTTCCTGTTAAAAGGGAGTTTTTCCTCCTTGGTTACGTGGGGATTGTTGTGCTGTTGTAAGGACCTTACTGTGTTAAGTGCCTTGAAATAACCTGTGTTGTGATTTGCTGCTATATTAATACAATTGAATTGACTTGAATTGCATTGTTCTTTTGCCTGACAGAGTATTTGTTCATTGTCTCTGGATGCCGTTCTTTTCTCTCTCCGCCCTCCCCACACCCCCAATCGGTCGAGGCCGATGACCTCCGACCTCTGAGTCTGGTTCTATCAGAGGTTTTCTTCCTGTTAAAAGGGAGTTTTTCTTTCCAACTGTCGCTCGTGTCGGAGTTATTGAATTGTTGCGTTCCTGTCTTTAAAATCTTGATGTAAGCACCTTTCTATGTTCAGTGCCCTGAAATGACTTTTGTAGTAATTTGGCGCGACATAAATAAGATTGAAATAGAAATGAGATTTGAGGTGAACTCAGACAAACCTTCCCTCTTCATTAGATGCTTATAGAGTAAAACCCTGAAATAACAATAAGCAAAATACATGTGTAGTTGGAAGGGGGGGCTTAGAACGAAGGATACTTAGTGTATAAAGCAACTTCACCCTAGTAACTGCAGACTGAGGATACAGCTATTCTGCCTGTTTGGCCCACTGAACCTCTGCAGCATGAGTGAGCAGCAGTGTAGGTAGGGCAACTTCTCTTCGCAACATGCTCAGTCATGCTTTCTCTTTCTGTCGTACCATCCAAATATTAAGAAGGATTGCGTTAAGACTCCACTTTTGGTGGATTTCCCCTTAATTCCGACAAAGTCACTGTTCCACTTAAAACTCGGTTCTTGCCCTCCCCCTCCCCCCCAATCAGAAGCAAAGTGGCAGGTTTCATCCCTTTATCTCTTCCCCGCTCTCCCTCTCTCCTCGTTCGCTCTCTTCCGCTCCACGTGCAGGGCAGATGGCGCGCCGCTCTTTTAGCGGCTGCCGCTATTTGCAGAAACGTCTGAGGCGTGGAGCGCAGGCAGCTGGTGCGCACGCAGACTGTTTACTCACAGCCCGCCCGGTTGGACCCAAACACTGCGCGCACCGCGTCTGGATATTTCGCCAGCAGGATGTTAAATAGGCGGATTACAGGTTGACTGCTCAGAGCAGATTTCCTGAGATAGGGTCACATTTGGTCCTCATCTGAAAAGCCTTCGTTTTTAAAGCCTTATTATTTTAAGTTTTTACCACGTTTGGGTACTCACAACCCCATTTCTCAAAAAGTTGGGTCACTTTGTAAAATATAGATAAAAAACGAATGCAATGATTTGCAAATCATATAAACCCAGATTCAACTGAAAATAGAACAAAGACAATACATGTTGAAACTAAGAAATGTAACTGTTATGAAGAATATATGCTCATCTTGAATTTGATACCAGCAACACATTTAAAAATGTGACTTGAAAAGTCTTGCAGTGCTAAAGAAAAAAAAAAAAAAAAAAAACACCTGGTGGAACATTTCACAACACATGGGAGGGGTTTCCCGCTCTGTGAAGGAGTGCATGGGCAAATAGTGCAACAATTTAAGAATCATTTTGTTTCACTGTGAGAGAAGATTGACATCACTCTCATATCTGTGTGTCGAAGCCAGTGTCAGAAGCGATTAGCTTAGGTTAGCTTAGCATTAACAAAGGGACACGGTTAAAGTGATTCTGTCCGAATACAAACAAATGTATCGCTCAAGCTTTCGAGCGAAAACATGATTTCCACACGTTGTTTTCCTGGCGTCTCACTGCCACATTGAATTTGCCAGTCAATCAGTGCGTACTGCAGGAAGTAACTGCATCGGGTCAAGAAGTAGTCACCCCCTGAACAAATCACAAACTGTTGTTTTATACGGTTTGGATTTGGAACAAATTTATTCTGATCTGTTTTCACCTCATATCTAATAGGCAGACATTTTCTCATCTTCCCAAAATGGCAATATTTCCATTACGTTTGTAGTGATGAACCCAGAAACGACAATCACAGACTCGTCAGTTCCCCAACGTCTATTGTGTGTTTTAGTATCTTTTAGCTCATTGTTTTGGCTCCTGTTTTGGTTCAGTCACACTGCGCCCATCAACCATGCTCTCTGCAGGTGACAGCTGCTTTCAGGGGAAAAGTTCTGATGAATTGTTCGCAACCTACCCAGCTCCAAAGTTAGCAAAAATAAGAGTAAATATTGGCCTTGCTTTTGTCAAACATGACTCCAAAAGAACAGCATGTGGCAGCTCTCTTTGTTAAATAGGCAGGGAACACATTAGCCATATCAACTTTATGTCGTGACCATCCTTCAGTGTTGTGTTTCAGGTTGTTGTGCTGCACCAAAGAAACCAATCAGTCAACTGATGCAAGTTTAGGGTAAAAGGGTAAAATCTGAATTTAACAAATGCTGGTAGCATGAAAATATTTACATGTCTGCTCTGCAGTGTTGTCCCCTTAAAACATTTTAGGGCAATCAGGGATGTTTTGACTCTGCCTCCCTTTTGTTTCACAAAGAAATGTGGTGGTGCAGGCAGAAATCAAATAATAATAAAAAAATCAACACAAAAACCCCAACCATGTGTTATCTTTATTGTTTTCACTGTGAAAATAACTACAGTACATCAGATGACATCACAGATGGTCAGGGAGCAGCTCGCCGTGTCTGTGCACATAAAAACGATACCAAGGGATAACAATGACCTCTTTTCCGCTGCAGACGCAGCTTTGCAGGGCATCTGTAAACCTGAAATTTAGAGCACGGGATCAAAAAAGGCTGAATTATTATTTACATGCTGAGCTCCATTACTAAGCGCTTTCTAAAAACAGCAAAACACACATAAAGAATGTGCCGATGCTGTCACAGTCTCGCAAAATGGAAAGCAACCTGATGACTCAGGCCTTTTGAGCCATGAGCCTTTAGCACAGAAGACACAGAAAGCTGACTTAAATGTGTGTGTGTGTGTGTGTGTGTGTGTGTGTGTGTGTGTGTGTGTGTGTGTGTGTGTGTGTGTGCGTGGGGGTGTGGCGGGAAGGGGGGGGGGGGGGTCACCAGTGTTGGGGAAAAAAATACCCATCCACAAAGTTACTGAATAATAAACATCTTTGACAAAGCAGAGTAACACTGTTAATATTTACCAACTCCGGGGAACGAACGAACCCTAGGGTGACAGTTGTCATATCACAACACCAAGAAACAGTGTTGCGCAACAAAACAGCAGAAGCCTAGTTTTTTTTTTTTCTTTCTTCAGATGTTTACTTCCCCTGCTTCCGTTTCTTTCTCTTCGATGTCTTTGTTTCTGAGTCAAACTGGAACTTGTTTCATCATATACATATTTTGGGTTTACACTCCCACAGAATATATATGCGCTTTGGCTAAATGAATAGAAAAATTATATTTTTTGTCTCTGAGTCTGTTTATTTACAGCAGCAGTTAAAGTGCATCATTTGAATGTGAGTGTCCAGGTACAATATGCTTATTATAATGAGAAAAAAAATAAATAAATAGGTTAAAAAGCCTAACAATAACAACTTTGCAGCCCCTACTCTGTTTTCTATCCGGGTGGCTGGTGGGCAGCATCTTTAATTTATTAGGAACAACTTTTGGAAACTAGTTAAGTATTTTCTGTCATTAATTGGACAAAATATTTTTCATCCAAATGGACAGAGCAGCCTTTGACTGCTGTGAGTGTTCTTAAACAACCGTGCGGGTTTTTAGCCTGTAAGCAAAAAAAAACCCCATCAAGGTCTGTAATATAAGAAGCAGGCTGAGACTAGTGCGACTGTGAAAACAAGACCTGGAATGTTCTGTATTCAACAGCGGAGAATATAACATGAGACTGTAAGTGTTATCTTGCAGGCTCGCAGCACGCCAAGGACATAACATTGTTGGTAGCAGCCTCCAAAAATGTCTCCAGAGAAAGGACGTTTCCCTCTTCTCTTTCCAGAAGCAAAGGGGGTTCAACGCACGTGTGTGACGCCAGCGGAGCTGCGATTGACTGAGACGCAGCGCTAACTCCCGCCTCTCCGGGGCTACGTCACCGCAGCAGCGACTGTGTGGAGGGTCCGCAGAGCGAAACGCAGAGCCGCACTGCACACTGACAAGCCAGGACGGGGCGAGGCGGCGGTCCCAGTGTGGCCCTCATCCATCATCGCAATGGGAATTACCACCGCTTTCTTTCTGAACCAAGCCCTCATCCGGTACTACCTGAAACCGGTCCACCTGGAGACACAGACTATAAAACACTGCAGTTGAGACAGTCGCTGCTCCAGAGCCCTACTTAAGCTTCTCTCCTCCGGCACACCGAGGAGGAGGAGGAGGATGATGATGATGATGATGATGATGAGGAGGAACATCTAGAGATGAGAAGTGTTTCTCAAGCAGACAACTTGCACAAGGACGTTTGCTCGGCCCTCATCTGTGTTTTCTGAACCAGGACGATGCCTACCGTGTGTGTGTCCGCAGTGGTGAGTCCGTCACATTGTCATTCACCTCCCTGTTTGTGTTTTATTCTTTATTCTGAGGATTCCTGCAGCAGGTTCTCCATTTAAAGGGCCAGTGCCTGTTTTTTTGGTCCCTGACTCAACTTCAAGTATCAAAATTAGTTGTAAATTACAAGTTGGATGGATGAATAAATTCTAAAAAGGTGATTTTTTTTTTTTTCTTTCTTCTTCCTAAGTCCACCTTTTGACAGCTCAGGAGTGTGTCATTTATTCATTTGTGGGTGAACAACAGTCTCCAGTGGAGGGATGGAGAAAGAAGGGGCACTCTGCTGTCTATTGTTTACCCCCAAACAACTGAAATGCCCCTCAGTGGAGTTTTATCTGTTGACTCTTTGTAACAACAAAGACATGGTGGGATTCTGCAGATTCTGACAAAACAAAAAACAAGTAAACAAAGATACAAAAAAAAAAAAAAAACTGAAATATTTGAATGGCTTTTCTGTAAAAAAAAAAGGCTATTTGTGTTGAGGCTTTGCCTTTGTCTCCTAACCAGAAGGCTGCAGCTGAGCTGAGGCGATGTTGACTTGTGTCTATCGTCTCCATGCAGACATCAAACGTATTTTTAATGACTTTTTTTTAATGGAACTTAGAGGTTTGAGTTTGGTGTATTTTATCATGACGACAAGATAATGGTGTAATTTCAAGGAAATTGTTGCTTTCCTCTGTATGGTGAGTGTGTAAGTAGCTTTTGATTAAAACAAGTTATATTTAAAGCTGAACATTCATTTTTTACAAACTACTTACAAGCCTTGAAATCAGAATAAGAAATACCTTAATTTAGATTGCAAATCTGCTCTACGAGTTGTCAATAACAATGTAGACAATTCAGATAATGAAGTGATAACATCTATTGTCATTGTTTTTACTGCAGCTGATGTTCAAGGTTTTGGAGCCTCTTGTGAGCACTAAAGAAAAATGTAGTTTCCATGTCCTCATGGTGGCAATTCAATGCAATTGTCTGTGTGAGATTAATTTGTCATCTAATTATGTCCATGAGGATCTGATCTGTGTGGATGGTCCACGTGCAGCCCCCAATTATTCACCACGTGGGAAACAATACGCACCAACAAACGTGCAGCTGTATCCTGTCTGGTTTTAGACTATATCAACACACCAAGTTTTTAACCTTGTTAAAGTGTCCATGCAGAGTGTTATTTTCATATGCTGGAAGACAAAGCGTGAGTGAAATGAGTAGCCAACGTCCTCGCTAAGGGTTTTTCTTTTGGAACTGTCTTAAACAAAACAAGATTCAGACTGCCAGGGTTTCCCTTGTCACATACCTGAGGGACCAATCCTGTTGGGATTAGTTTTTATATATAAAAGTCGTTACATTTGTGTCAGGTTTAAATGGTAAATTCTCTGCACCTGAATGGCGCTTTATCAGCTTAGCAGTCTCAAAGCTGTTTATAGTTCGCCTCCCATTCGCCCACATCACACACCAATGGCGGCCTAGCTGCAATGCAGGGTTCCCGTCTGCCATTGGGAGCAACTTGTGGCTCAGTGTCTTGGCCAAGGATACTTTGGCATGTGGATAGGAGGACGTGGGGGATTGAACCACCAACCTTATGACTAGCGGGCCATCCGAGCCATGGCAGCCACATTTTGGTCATTGCTTAAAGCTTTTGGATTTGCTGTTTGACCATGCTTTGTTGTCTGTGTCACGTCATGTGATGCAAGAAGATACATGTGTAGTCAATGTATTGCCTGATGAGCTCATGGTCACTCATGGATAGTTATAAAGTGAAGAAATGCAGCGTCATGTCCTGGTTTTGATCTTAAATTTGGCCTGACTCGTGTTAATGAGGGAAATATGTGTTCTGGGTCTCAGTTTTTGGCCTCGACAAGCCTTTTTTCACAGCAGATGTTTAAACTGCGTTACAAATGGGGTCCTGTTCCCCGTGTACACAGGAAGAGTCCACATGGACGCCGCCCTCTTGTGCTATTCACGAAATCGGAACAAAAAATGTTCTATAAGCCCTGAGTTCAGGAGTTGTGACGTGTTTGCTGACGTTTATGGAAATGGAAGAGGCCCTAATATATTGTAAATTTATCTTACAGAGTTTGTCTTCATAATTTAGATAATAGCCTACGTCTGAGGAAAATGTTGATCTTCTCAGCGGCCTCCTCTTTTACTTGCCTTTGTATTTCCTGCATTACCCCCCCTGTAAGTTTGCTAAAATGTTAGCTTTTGTGGTTTATAGACGCCGTCCACGTTGCCTGGCAACGTTGTTTTTATGACTTAACCGCTTGAACGGCAAGCATACAGTGCATATGGCTTCCCATGTTGTAACCATGAGCTCACGAGTTCAATTTGAATGCAGCATTAGACAAGTCCCAGAAGGAAAAGCTCAAGTGTAGATGATACATTTAATGACAGCAGGGTTCTAGGTCTGCAATTAAAACATATTCTCAGTATGGATTACTCTCCATCATTATTATTATTCTCCATTCTCCATTAATCGAGCAGCTGTTTAGACATTGAAATGTCAGAAAATAATTAAAAAATGTAGAGCAGTGTTTCCCAAAGTCCAAGATGCAGCCTACAATACCTTGTTTTCTCCTGACCACCCAGCCCACAACCAAAATATATTCAGGTAACTATCATGCTGTACGAAAGGGAGCAGAACATATTCACGTGAAATCAGAGAATTTGCACAAAAAAATGATTCAAAACAATTAACTTTGAAAACATTTGCCAATAATCAGTAATTGACTAATTCATTTATTGTTGCAGCTGTGTTGGAGCTAATTATTTGTAGTAACACTTTTCCCCACCATGGCTGGACAAAATGTCTGCTGTGCAAAAAAGGAACATACTAACACAAGCAGGCCTTTCAGCAGGTGCTTTGAAGCAGGCTTAAAAAAACTCTTTCATACACTTCAAAGCACAAGAAGGCAAAAGGTTCAGGAAGAAGACACATTCAGTGCACAGCGACATGACAAACCCAAAGTAACCCTGCCAGAGTACCGTCTGCTCCATCTGCTCCACCTGCCGCAGTTCAAACGAGCCACCTGTCACACGCTGACCCCGGCAGAGGTGTAATTATTATTTTATAATCACTGTATTACTCCGTGAACATGCCGAAAGTCCAAAATGAACAGTATTTATGAGCCGTAGCGCTATTAAAACAAAGTCAGCCCCGAACCCACAGACAACGCCTGTTCGACAGCTTCACTTGAACAAAGTGTGAGCTCCGTTCCTCCTGCCGAGCTCCCTCGTTCTGTCATTAGCGGTAAACTCACATCATGTTCGCAAACAATCGGCGTCGGTTATCGTCAGCGATCACTTCGGCATGACCGAGTCCAAACAGAGTGTCTTTATCCGAGCTGCAACGAGCTGCGACCGCGGTGCAGGACGACACGAGGACACACAGCAACAGGTGCTGGGTCAACGTGTGTGTGTGTGTGTGTGTGTGTGTGTGTGTGTGTGTGTGTGTGTTGGTGGAAGTGAACAAGTGTGTGTAGGAGTGTACATGTGTGTTCATTTTGAGTGTTTATTTGCCAGTGAATGCATGTCCAGGCCTGTTTGTGTAAGTGTGTGTGTGTGGGGTGGGCGTTACTTTAATTAGATGGTAATTACAGCTTAATGTCTTCTGCCACAAACATCCCACCCATGTATGCCGCACACACCTCATTATGTAACGCACGTGTTTCAACACGCACACACACACACACGCACACACACACACACACACACACACACACACACACACACACACACACACACACACACACACACACACAATCACACACCATCCTAAACAGTTGCCTGATTGTACCTGCGCAACTTCTGAAAGAATGAAAACATTCAGAGATGTGAAACTGCTCAGAGACTTCCGTCTACTTGCGGCTCCGTGCTGAAGTTTTTCAGCACGTCGTGTTACCGCCGCTACGATGCCTTCAGGTCACAAGTCTAGCAGACAAACAGCTGCTCTCCCCGACAGGCCGGATCTTGTGGTTGTGTCTACGTTAGGAAATGTAAAGCCACTCAGAGGCGCTTCTGTCTGTTGTCCATATTGACTTCCAGGTGGGGTCATTTTCTCTTTGTGTGGCAGTCAGTGGTCTCCAGATGCTTTTTGCTCCGAGCTAAAAGTTTGGTTTAAAGTAGGGCCGCCCCCACAAATAGTCCACAAAGTGGAGAATAATTGTAGTTGACCCAATCTTCATTGCGTCGCAGGAAGACAAAAAAAAAACCACCTTTAAACTGTGCCTTTTCAGAAAAGTTATAAATAACGAGTCTTCCTCTTTAGGAAGGCGGCCTTGCAGGTACCTGGGTAACGTTTGTCCAGTGGGTACTTGTGTAGGAAGTGAGTGACTCTCGCGTGTGAGAAGGAACATTAGCAGCATGTAGCGTCAGCCACTGTGAAGCGTATGCAGACAGCAGGTGATAACGTTACTGTTATCAGATATAAAGTGTCTAGTTATGGCCAAGTTTCAGTGTAACAGCTACCTAAGTGTTACGGACTGAGTTCACTGCCCTTGAAAACTGCACGGTTGGTTCGGATAGTAAATACTAGTCACCAGGTATAAGCTGGGACAGATTGAAGACTCTAACATGAGCTATCAGGCTAATATACAAAACACTTTGTTGAACTAAATGTTCAGTTTCCCTGCTGGATGTTTGACACGTTCAGAATCACTATTTTTGTCGTTAGAATTGTCGTTGTCAGGCGGCTCATTATTACAGTTTTGTATTTCTCTTTAATGTGGCACAGTGTTACATAATATTACTTAAAATATTCTTTGTAAGCCCTGCAACTGAAACTATTTCTTGATGCCTCCAAAAATACATAGTTGAGTAATTGAATTAAAATCATAAATGGGCGATGACTCGTCAACTGTTGGCTCGAACTAACAACGATTAGTTGACGATTAGCAGAATCTTTATTCGGAGCCCTGGGTGTAGCATTATAAAATCAAGTACTATGTTAGTTTAGAGCAGGAGCCTCCAACCAGTAGCTACTGGTTAAGTATGTGTTGGTTTTGTATCAGTTTGTTATTGTTCACACAAAAGATGCTTATTCAGCTGGTTTGGGTGGAGCTCAGCTATATGAATAAATGTTACTAAACACGAGTAGCTGTTGGAGGAAAAAAAAGTTGGAGACCCCTGATTTAGAGAAATATAACAATAAATAAGAGCAAAGAATAGCCATGACTCAGCAGTTTGCAGCAGCATACACAAATAATATTTACTCATTCCAGTATCCTCTTTAGATTCTGATCAGATATGACATCAGTAAAAATATTAAAAAGAATACAGAAAAAAAAGTAACCTGCTCTCCCTCATTCACTGGTACTTTAACACACTGTCCTAACAGAATCTCTTTGCAACACAACCAACACATCCAGAAACCGTGTAGCCCCGCGCCATTCAAAACAACACCCCACGCTACAAGCTCCGCGTCCAGCTGGGGGGTTAGCTCATCACATGCCACGAATGTTCAGACAACCCGATCGGTTCCCGCTCGCAGACGGCGACGGGGAAGTGAGATGAGGTGCTTCGGGTTCAGCCATCTGTCACCTAAAAAAAGGGTGTCTGACCTGCCAGCTCCGCTTCTGCTCCGACGGCTCGCAGACGGATCGGGAGCTGGGCGTGTCACTGGGAGGCCTCCACACTCGCTGCTGTTGGAGGTAGAATTACAAGGTGTTCTGCTCTGGGAGTCACAAGGTCGGGAGGGGGGGGGGTTCATTGAGGGTCTGTGTTGTGTGTGTGTGTGTGTGTGTGTGTGTGTGTGTGTGTGTGTGTGTGTGTGTGTGCGCGCTGGGCGTGCTCGACAAGAACCTGCTCTGCAGTGGTGGTGCAGTGGTGCCACACTGATGCCGGTATGATGTAAACAAGGGCTGCCTGAGCGATGGCGGCTCCACCCTCCGATTCCTCCCTTCGCCCTCTGTTCCGTCCTTTGCTCCGTGCAGCGAGGCACAGAGGCATCAGCCGAACGGCCACTCGCTCCGATTCCCTTCCACAGTTTTCGCTCACAGATTAAAGCCCAGCATGCAGCAAAATCTAATTCTTCAGGGTTGGGTTGCACCAGCGATACATAAATAGAGCCTTACTAATTTAGTAAAAAAAATGGACACAGTTATAACATAGAGCATGACAAAATGCTCTATGATAACTACACATGTACAGTATATTAAATGTTATATGTGTCTTAAGATTATTTTACAACAGTAGATCATTTGTAGGTAGATTTTTTTTATATTCTTTGAATTTAGATTGTCTTGTCAGATTAGCCGTACAGTGTATCAAAGGTTTGCTCAGCCACTCTAAAGCGTGGATCATTCAATGGACGTTGATGTAGTCCCAACAATGACGCTGGTAATTGAGTTTCAGCAGACATAATACAGTATGGTGGTCAAAGCTGATTGGTTAAAGGCCGTTCCAATAGTTTCAAAATGAAACCAAAGACTACGCCCATTAGGATGCAACCACTGGTAAATATCCACAGTGAAGTGAGGCCAGACCTGTAAAAGTGGACGTTGCTTCCGGGTTTAAGAAGTGAAGCCAGTGCAGAAGTAGCTTTAAGTGTAATACCACGGAGGGCCACTAGAGGCTGGCTCCAAAATGGCTCCATTGACTCAACTTCTCTCTTGAAATACAAAGTCAACACTTTTTTTTTGGAAGTCATGATGGTGTAATTCACTAAAGTCTTTCCTTCTAATTCGTTTTCTGGCGGTCCATCTGAAGATTCAGTCAGTAATTAGATATCAGGCTTGAAAATGCTGCATTTTTGGGGGCGTGCCTGTTTGATTGACAGGCTTGTGGTGCAGTCAGGTTTCCGCTATTGGTGGGCGGGTGTAGTGTCTTTGGGTTCTCAATCAGATTGAGTCAGATTTACCACTAACTGAATCCCCAGCTCGTCCAAATATGATCACTTCTGGTTCCAAAGTAGCAAGATGGCGGCAGCCAAAATACAGAATTCGAGGCTTCAGACCGTCAGTTCACAAAGCAACGGGTACTGTCACGACTAGTTGCCACTTTGGTAAACAGCAACGTTTTGGTTGTGCGTTCCAACAAATGCAACCGTTTGTGTCAGACGGGGGAGGGAGAGGGAGGGAGAGGGGGGGTGAGTGAGGGTTTCTATCTTTGTTGCTGCACCAGTTCCTACTGGTTGGTGCACAGTGAAGACCAACCATAAAGTCAGCAGTGAAAAGGACTGCAGTGCATGAGGAGCTGCAAGAGAACAGGGCTGACACTAGCCCAGCTCTTTTCCCATCACTTTGTTATCTGGCTCTCTGATTGGCTGGCACATAATGTAGTTTATGGGCAGTGCAGGAAGACAGAGACAAAGTTGGCATAATAAGAGGAGGACTGGCAGACCGAGACGGAAACTGATTCATGGGTTGCTGAACTGCAGAGGATGGCTGTGCAGAAGCTCCAGACAGTGTCTGTGCTGTGTGTGTGTGTGTGTGTGTGTGTGTGTGTGTGTGTGTGTGTGTGTGTGTGTGTGTGTGTGTGTGTGTGCGCGCGCGTGCGTGTGTTTGAGTGTGCACTGACAAATAGCTAGAACTGCACTTTGTTTCAACTTCTGGTTTTCTGTGTCTTTGTTGGCATATTTTT
Source organism: Embiotoca jacksoni (assembly GCF_022577435.1). Taxonomy (NCBI): domain Eukaryota; kingdom Metazoa; phylum Chordata; class Actinopteri; family Embiotocidae; genus Embiotoca; species Embiotoca jacksoni. The sequence continues at coordinate 128,878 of NW_027185453.1, read as the reverse complement.
TTCTTAATGGCAAACAGGAAATGTAACCCATCTGGTTTGTATCTAAAAGCGAGTGAGGGCTGCTTAAAGCGATTGTTGACCGCAGAAAAGACACACACACACATAGGCCAATATGAGCATGTATTTTGCTGCCATTTAGTTTACTGCGCTGCGTCTCGGGCATGCCGAATAGCAACCGTCGCAGTAATTATCTTCATTGGCTTAAAAGCGTTGCTGCAGACAGAGCTTTGTCGTCTGAGGATCCGTCTGCTCACCAACAGCTTCATCACCAGCCACAGAGGAACAAACAGAATAATATCAGCTCAGTGAAACAGTGTTTTTTCTTCATTTTCAGTCACTGACACTCACTCATAAATCATAAATGCATACAAAGACATTGTGAAAATAAGAGTAAATGGGTGTGACTTCAATACGGACAAAGCACTGATTAATAATTAAAGACATATGTGTGTATAGTGGTGCAGGGTGGGTCTCCTGGTAAATTGAAGGTAACCTGGTAACATCAGTTTGTCATCAGACTGGCTTTATCACTACAAGTTATTTAATTTATACAGAGTTAAAATGCAGATCATTGAACTGAAGACTAACAGTTCAATTCATTTCAATTCATTTTAATCCAATTTGAATTATAGTGCAAAATCACCACAACATGGTTCGAACAAACTTTACAAAAAAAAACTACAATAAAATATTGATATTAAGGAAATGTTAAAACAACATGCAATAGCAGAAAATGCGTGAAAAGCAAGGACACGTTTAGTTAGTCTTGAAAATAGAACACGTCTGCCACCCAACATTCTCCGATGGATTGGATGAAGGTGTGAACTATTGCCTGCTTCATTAAAGAGCTCTTGAACACCTCTTCTTAGTGTAAGTAGTGTGAGATTAGAAGTTACATTGTAGGCTACTGTACCCACCGGTGGAGCTATTAGTGACGATCTATGAGTAGCCATGAGTGTTAACACAGTTGGATGTTCGTCGTGTCAGCCATGAACATTATATCTTGTCAATCATTGTTGAACTTTCACTGCAAGAGAAAAAGGTGTTGAAAATATGCTTTGGGATGTCAAATACAGAGCAAAATTGTGCAAATAATTTGCTTGCTTGGTGTTTTTTTAGTGGAGGGGTGGGGGGGGGAACTGATCCACCATAGGGTCATGATAATTTGTATGCCTGTATTGTATCATTACAAATCTGCCAAGTGTTGATTATTTTATTGTATAGATAAACAAATACATAAATTTGTCAGGGGCATCTAACATTTATGACATGTTTTCCTTTTGGACACTCAATCTGCAGTTGAAAAAGAGGTAAGAAATAGCAAAATATCACAAAATATGTTAACACAATACTCAGCGTATCGAAAATCACAATAATATTGTATTGTGATCTCCCGCCTCAAATTTAAAGTTAAACTGTTGATTTAAATGTGTTCATTCAACCTGTAAGTGTAACACTGAATATTTGCAGTAAAGTTTGCATTCTTTTCGGAAGGAGAAATGTTGTCAGTCTCGTCGAAATGAAATGATCAACTTTGAGGGAGTTCAAATATTTTTGGGATAATTGCAGTTTTAGCTGGTGTTGCACGACAAAGCGTATTTTGTTCTTCTATTAGTTTGGGTAGTCGCACATTTGCGTACTTACCTTGCTATGTTGAGCGCGTTCACGCTGTCTAGTATGGAAACATGCAGTGCACTTATGAGTATGCGGGCAGTGTTGCTTTACTCATACTGGTTTAATTGAGTGCGAAACAATGGAGACTTTCTGGCCCCAAGGTCACCATATTTGGCTTACGAAGTGGGAAAAGGAGGAGCTCCGGCCTGTTTTCAAACTGCAGTGCCAGAGGAAGCTGCAGCTGTCACATGGATGTGGAACATGTGGAATGCCACACTGCACCGAACCAATGTTCCAAATGACACGCTTTCCTCACTACACTAACAAATACTTATTTATTAAGTAAGTGAATGTGAACAGGTCGGTGTTGTCTCAAATCAAGTTGTTGTGCACTTACAGGAAACACATCACCTGCCAAAATATCTGCGCTTAAATATCATTGTTCAACACCTGCAGATTTCGCAGACAATTCGAAAAGAATTTTGCAACGGTGGCCCCGCCCCTTCCTCTAGGTAGCCAAGATGGCGACTGTTTAAGTGTGGAATGTTTCCAGTGTCTCACACTTCTTTTTTTGGACCTTCATCCTGGTACTGGCAGAGCGCTGCATGTTTCTGTACTTAGAGGTGTGAACGCACTGATGCACTTAAAGTAGTGAGTGTTTGTACACAAGTATACATCATATGGAACACAGCACACAAGTTAAACACAATAGTGTTTACTTTTCACTAAGTCCCACTGTACTGCTGTTGGATAGAAGCTATCAGTATGTTTATTGTCCAATTGTCCTCTGTGAAACAGAGGACATGAAATGATGTTCATCTTGTGGTGGTGGGGCGTGGTTTGGTTCAGCTGCAGGAGGGACTGATTGGGGGAGTGGTTCAGGGAAAGGTGCCTGGAAGGTGCTTAATTAGCTCCAGCTTAAGTCAATCAGTGATTGTCCCTCTCTTCCTTTAAAAACCCAAGCAACAGGACACCAGGGGTCAGTCATTTGGACATGGAAAGAAGGCTGGCTGCGCCCTGGCGCCCGAGTGATCTATGTTATTGGTTGTGTGAAATAAACTCATTGGAAAACCATACTTTGGTGGAGTGTTGTGCGTTCGGCCGAGAGAACCCACAGTGACGGCAAGGATGTCTGTCACAATTTCAAGGTAAAAAAACAAGCAAACCTGCCAAATATGTCGGTGGGTGATGCATTCAAATGTTACGCTCAGTGCAGGACAGCAGTGTTTCAGTTTGAGACGACATTACCCAGCCAAAATGAATGCACCACAGAAGGAAGTGTACTAATGAAAGCATGTTGAGTTGAGACCCAGCTTCTATTTCAGTTGAGTTGGCCTGCAATGCTTTAGGCAAGGCAAGTTTATTTGTAAAGTGCGCTTCAACAACAAGGCAATTCAAAGTGTTTCACATTAAACCATTAAAACCAACAAAACATTAGGCAAAAGGACATTTAAAAACAATTAAGAACAGTGATTAAACCATTAAAAAAAGTGATTTAAAACATTAAAAACAGTCATTAAGGCATTAAGCACACTAAAAATAGGATCAAAGTTGCAGTGCAGTTTAAGACATCCTCAAATCTTTGCTCCCAGTGAAACGCAGCAAACAGAAATGTCTTCAGTCTTGATTTAAAGGAGCTGAGGGTCACAGCAGACCTGCAGGGTTCTGGGACTTGGTTCCCGATATATGGAGCATAAAACACAAATGCTGCTTCTCCATGTTTAGTTCTGCCTCTGGGAACAGAAAGGAAACTTAAGGCTTGAGGTTAAAGCAATACAAGCAGACCTGAGAAAGATCCATCATGGGTGTTTTTTTTAATTTTTTTTTACCCAAAAGGAGATGTCTGGTACTTTTTAATAAGCCTACTTCTTCCAACAAAACAACATCAGCACCCGTGGGCACCGGCATGAAAATAGCTTTTCCTACATCAGAAAGTTCTTGTATAATACCAGCGCGGAGTGATACACTTCCGTTATGGTAATGTTCAGGGCATGCTGTTTCAATAATAAAATTCTGCTAACAAGCAGAGGGAGCCACGGGGGGGACCATCCATTGAGTTCGGTAACAAGCAGAATGTTCCCATTTACTGCTGCGCGTGCTTCCTCCCAGCATTTTCACTTTGAACATTGTCGTGAATGAATGCATTGATAGTATTGACGCAACCCGAGTTATGAGCAGCCCGTCCGCGACGCGCTTCTGATGTTTATGGATGAGGTTCTGGGAAAACCGACACAAAGGAGCGAATGGGTGGAGCCGGTGAAAGGGCAAATGGAGTGGTGGAAGAATGGACAGCTTTATCCTTACAAGTTTGTTTTTATAAACCCTCCCAATCATTCGACTACGTGTTTCGTTGAATGTGTGGGCCTCTCGGCTTTCTGAACCTCGATGCGCTGCCGCCAGCGTGACTCCAAACTTTTAGTTCGGTGGGAGATTTCGATCCGCGCTCACGGTTGACAGACATCCACATGCTTCATCAGCTAAATTCTCCCTTCAGTGCATCACTTCAAACCCAACAGCTCTGTTTCTTCTGCACACACACGCACACACGCACACACGGACACACACGGACACACATGCACACACATGCACACACGGACACGGACTGTTAATCCCGGCTCACATTTGTTTGAGTACACACACTTTGCAGGGAACGACACTTGAACACACATTTATTTTTCCACGCGCAAGCACATTTCGTTTGTTCGGTCTCCATCCTTGTCTGTGTAGATCTTCGTCTCTTGGCGTGTGTCGCCGTGCGTCCTCATATCCCGACTATATTAGTGCTTCTCCTCCCCGCTCTTTATTTCATAGCAGCCAATCTGTCATGAAGTTACAGCCACGCTGTTTTCTACTTTAGTTTTGAAGATCACAGTCAAACGTTTTGCAATGGCTGACTCTTAAATTGGACCCAGATTGATATCGGGAAGAGATGTTAAGTGGGATTCAGGATAGTGTACTGAACAGGTTCACCCGGTACAGGACCTAAATGGTGAGAGGGGCCTGTGGGCCAGAGCCTCTGACAAGATCTTAAATTTGGATTAAAGTGACTGTACCCACCCAAAATTTGTGAAACAACTACAAAGTGATGCAAAATTACCACAAAGAGACACGAAAAGATTATATAGAGACATAAAACTGCCAAAGACAGATCCAAGATGACTTCAAAAACACTTGTAATTACTACAAATACCACTCCTGCTTTCAGTTTGGGTGTCTTGCGTCTGTATAGGAGAGTTGGGGAGCCTTTGACGTGTCTCTGCCTGGAGGCCCTTCGCCTCATAATCTGTTCATGAGGTTGGATAGTTGAATAATCTGTGAATATGGGACATTTAACTTCACCAGTAGGTTCTAGGTTTGATGTTTTTTTTTGCTTTGGCCTTTCTGTATGAAGTTTGTATGTTCTCCCCGTACCTGTGAGTGTTAACCTGACGCATATTTTTCACGCGAGCCACACGTGGTTCCCAGGTAAAATATACAGAGAAACGATCTGTGATCACATTGGTGCTGTATAATCACAGTAAAAACACAGTGTAGACTCCAATTATATCATCACAACAGGGTGGCGGGCGGGATTTTCTTCACTGCTCTCTTTGTCTCTGTATATCTCCTCTTTAATTAACCTGAAACTGTTCATCATCAGTCTTCAATCTGAGGTTTTCCTTAATATTCAGTAAACAGAGTGTCGGTGTGGAAGGCTCACTATATACACATACAGTGGTGCACAGAGGGTGATGTAGCATGACGTACTGGTAAAAGGGTTGCTGAAATCGATGAATGCTGCAGACATTTATTTTCACACTCATGGAGAGATGGTGAATAAATACTCGGGTGTCTTTCACTGTGACACATTACACAGGGGGAAGATGAGCAATTGTCATTTTTCATTCCTATCGGAGCGTCTCCTGGGTTGGACTGTTTTCTGGAATCAGCTGCACACAAAGGGGAAATGCAATAAGACCACAAGAGGAAATCTATAAAGGTGGAGCTGATTTGAGTAGAATTAGAAAATCATATGTCTATTTTTTTTTTAAATAATTTATACCTCAATATCTCCTTTGCAACCACCAACTGGTTGTGGTGAAATAAACTGCTTCACTACTGTAGTGATATAACACTGATACTGTCGGGTACAGTGTTCCATCATTTCCCCCGAAATAACAGCAAAACATACATTTGAATGTATTAAAGCTATTAACTCAAACATCCTCACCAAAACGTTTTAAATGCATCATCTGTTGCAACACATGCTTCTACACAGCATCCCTCTGTTAACCCAGCAGCGTGGAATTTTTGTCTCCACCTTTTGCCAGTGGAAGTAATTAGAAAAAAATACTTTTGGCACTGTTACATCACAGGTACCGGCATACCCTACTATCCCTGCCTTCTGAATCACACATTATGTCTTTTTACTTTTAGTACTTACTTAAGCTACCCTTAAAAAGTATGTACTGCGACATTTAAAGTAAAAAGAAAAAGGATGCAATTTGGAACGAGTTACTTTTAATGCCTCGTCTTCTTTTTCTTCTTCTTCCTCCTTTTTGCTGGTGAAGCATTAGCGCCACTAACTCTCTTGGCGGCTCAGTTGATGTGACATACTGTGGTGGTGGGGTGTGGTTAGCTCAGCTGCAGGGGGTGGAGAGTGGGAGGAGTGGTTCAGGGAATGGTGCCGGGAAGGGGTAATGAGCACAGCTGAGCCAAATACGAACTGATGAGCACAGCTGAGCTGGAGGTGGACTGATGAGCTCTCCCCTATAAAGGGGAGCAGGGAGAAGGAGGAAGATGGGAAGCGCTTGCACATAGACCTTGGTGTATGGACCGGGCAAATAAAGGCATTTCACACCCGAACGTATGACTGAGCGTGTCATCTGTGTCCAGGAGAGACCCTGGTAGCACCAACCTTGCTACACATACCTTTCGCCGTGCAGAGGATTGTGGGTCAGAACAGCATGCTGGTTTGCATACTGCAAAATAGGACCAGATGTAGTAGGACATCCTGGTACTTCTGGCTTACTACTTTTAACATATTATGTATTGGGACATACTAAATCTCTTTCTTGAATACCAAATAGTATGGTAGTATGGATATTGGAAAGAGGACATTTTGCTACTGTTGCCCCTTTAAAACCGCGGATAAATTGTGCATGGATAGTTAAATGAAATGAAAGGCGTCACAACGCCCGTGAAATGACTCGTTTCACGATCAAAATTGAATCCATGCGGTCCGATAGCATTCGGAATCATTTGTAAAGTCTGAAACAGCTGAACTATTGAATTATTTTATCCCCATTTAAATAGGCATAAAGCCAAACCTTAAGTTAGCTGGCTCGGCCAGCAGAAGTCTCCGGTGCACATGCTCTGCCCATGGAGCATGCTCAGTATACATTCATCCGACCAGTGCAGGAATGTCTCACCAGACACCAGATTTAAAACTCAGTTTACCATAAAATACACTGGAGGTGATAGACTTAAACATTGTGTGAAGTAATTTAGCAAGGGCTTGAATGTAATGGACCTTCCTATATATGTAAAAGGGCCCTGTGATAGACTGACGACCTGTCCAGGGTGTAACTCTGCCTTTGCCCAAAGTGAGCTGGGATAGGTTCCAGCCCCCCCGTGACCCTGTTCAGGATAAAGCGGGTATAGATAATGGATGGATGGTCCTGCGAGATAAGTTTGAATTTTTTCTTCCAACAAAAGATCATGTCAACAGACTCGCAAAAAAAACATTGTATGCATGGTGGCTTTAAAGTAGTTAACAGGAGCAACAACACTGTAAACTAGTTTTAAAGTAGGAACTTGGAAAGTGCTTTCAGCATTGCATGATTTACTTGCTCTGACATGACTCAGTTTGTTTGTGTGTGTGTGTATGTGTGTGTGTAAACCTAGACATGTGTGGGTTATTTCCCTAAACCCGGTGAGCTGTTAGCTTCCCAGCAGAGGTGAGAGGCCTCAGTAAAAAAAAAGAAAACGGGGAAAGCCCACGTCGTGTGTGTGAGTTCAGATCTCAGCTGTGCTTATGAAGTGAGTGCATGCTGTTTTGACGCCCCACTTAAGAGGGACAGGATGAGTCACGGGCGTGAGTCAGTGAAAGATTTAATGGGATTCTCAAAGAGTTTGGTATCATGCTGTGTCAGCGTCATCGTTTCATAAACTGGGAGCCTAAATGGCAACACGAGTGGTATTGAAAACTGGACTTTCTAGAATCCATGTAATCTGACACGCACAGTGCCTTCGCTGTATGCCTGACTGTCCAGGGATGTTTCATACCTCATCGTGCAGTGACAAATCTGAAACTGATGACCGACAGAGATTTGCCTGAATGTGAATAAGTCTTATTCACTTAGGAAACGAGTATTAAATTGGATGATTTCTTGATTTAGTTTTTGGGTCCTAATTTGTAACATGATCTGTTTACAAACCCAAAATTTTAAATTAGTTTTGGGAAAACCAGAAAGAACAGGAGTTTCAGTGACTATGGAAAAGAGAGCTTTTGTTTTTTTTCTGTCGGTTATCTTGGGCAGCTGTCCAAATGTCTGTCTGGCAGCACCGATCAAGACTGTCGACTGGTCCTGGTCAGTTTGTTATTAAATCTGTAGATAATCATGTCCTTTACATAAGGACGGGTCTCTTTTGACTGTTCCTGTAGCAGCAATCTTTTGGTCAAAATTTACATTTCTGTCCCTTTCATGTTTTGAGAATTATGGAATCAACTTTAAACTGACATACTAGTTCTTGGGACATCGCTGCACCACAGAACAGAGATCACGCAATACGAGACAGCATGGGCTGCTCGAACTCTCAGTCCTTCAACTGCCAGTTTTATACAGCCGATTTTCATGGCTATTGCGAATTTAAATTGACCATCCAAGTGAACAATGCTGACCAAACTACCCCATGAACCTAATCACTGAACCCTGCGCTAAGAGGCCAAATACCACATTGATTTTGCTACAATCATTTCACTTAGCTGAAATGAACGTGGTCAGCCTTTTGGGAGTATCGTTCAGTCTCGCTGAATAACAATCCTGACTAGAATATCTTTCAAACTATTGATTTTCTTTCGATATATATTTCTTGACTGCTGCCTTCTCTTCTCCTCTCAGCTCTTATGTACAGTGGTAGCTGACATCTCAGCTCGGATTCTGACCACGACCAGCCCGGACGACCAGCTCGTCCTCTCCCCCCGCCACTATCAGCACACCGACCCAGACTCGGGCATCCAGCTGGACTGCGACAAGTGCCCGGCGGGCACTTACGTCTCCGTCCACTGCTCTCCGACAGCCGTGAGGGAGTGCAGCCCCTGTCCGCAAGGCTCCTTCACACGTGGCGAGAACGGGGTGCAGCAATGCCACCGCTGCCGAGCTCCGTGTGCTGCGGGCTTTCTCGAGAAAGCGCCCTGCTCGGCCACCCGGGACCGCGTCTGCACGTGCCCGCCCGACAGCTTCCTGTCAGGGGCCGGCGATACGGGGTGCAAGCCCTACTCGCTGTGCCCTCCGGGGACCAGGGTGAAAAAACGGGGCAGCGAGACGGAGGACGTGCTCTGTAAGCCGTGCACCAAGGGGACTTTTTCAGATGTGCAGTCGAGAGCGCTGAAGTGCCGAAACCACACGGACTGCCAAGCTCAGGGCCTGGTGCTGCTCACACCGGGGACGAGAGAGATGGATAATGTCTGTGGACCCCCTCCTACAGCCATACAATCTGTCCCTGCAACCACTGCACTGGGCCCTGCACCAGCTGTGCTTATACAGGGACCCATGATTTCTTCAAGCTCTCCGTTATCGCTGACTGGACGCGCACATAAAGGTGAGAGGGGGCAGGGGATCCTGGTTCTTTTTGGGTATTTCTAATGTAGTTTATGTTTATGGTATATCACAATTAGAATTTATTGAGTATGGTTTTCATATAGCTTTCAAGATGACTCGATGTTAAATAGTTGCGTCATTAATCTGAAAAAGTATGGTTCGTGAATTTATGCCCTCTTCTGCCAGTTATTGTCCTTTAAAAATAATGAATAAACAGGAGTCAAAGGATGAGCATATGACTAGACAGCATATGAAATGCTAGATAGCTTTTAATTTGAAACAGACACAGGAAGTCGCGTCATTCAGCCTAACAGTGACTTCATCTGTCAGTCATGTGGCATGTGGCCGACCAATGGTGTAACTTTTATCACTGTTAACATGCCCAAGGGGCCGTGGAGGCAAATGAGCAGATCCGGAGTCCAGAAGGAGTTTCGGGTGAAGCTTCATTATACATTAAAAAAAAAACACCACAACACAGGTTCGCCGTCACCTACTAGTCCCCCTACACAAACAAACCGAACTCCTCATATGCACCTGATTACCCTAATCAGCCGGGACATACCATCAATAGATAAATATATATCAACAATTAATATGTACAATACATATTTACATTAATCCACCAACTCAAAGATATCAACAATATTTTACAAATATTTACATTCCTGATAAATATAGGAAACATCAATACATACTGTACATAAATAAACAGAGCAACACATACATCTTGACTTCCCCCTTCCCACTTCCTGTGGTTAGGAAGGTAAAATCGCAAATGCACTCACACTATAGTTGCCATAAAACCGTGTATAACACAGGTGCTACTTTTGATCAAATGACATAAATTAGAATACTTACTCAGGGAAATTATGGTTTCCCCCTGCTCCATGCGCATTACTCTGCTGCATTCCCTTCAGTCTTGGAGCTTTTTGATCACACCACCTATATATCTGTTACTTCGAAAGGAGACCTATCGGTTTTCTGACATTACTTAATGCAACATTTCTTCCGGATTTTTGTGTAAAGAGTGGACACTTGTTACATACTGTAAATGCCCCTACACCTCTTTATGTATTCTTGTGCAAGTCGTGGCAGCATCTTTACATAACACATTTTTCCTGTGGGAATTCCCAAGGAGACGGACACCTGTGGGCATGGAAACAAACTGGCAGCTGCTCCCTATCTCAGGAATGCTACTATGTGTAGACAGGAGGAGTTATGTGTATTTCCGTCCTCTTCCTTCATTATCCTTTTCCCCTTTTTAAGCAGAGATTGAAAAAAACAAAACAAAAAAACTTTTGTTTCTCTTGTTTGTGTCCACCTGCCTTCCTCGTCATCTCTTTAACTGTTTTTAACCTCAGACTTGACTCAGTCTGCCGGTCATTTCTCAGAATCAACTATCCATAGCCAGTAACCCCCCACCACCCACCCGTTGAAAACCCCCACACCTATAATACTGTCACTGCTGTTTGTGCCGGCATGGGATCGATGGCTTCTCAGCCACTTAATATGACCCCCGTCTGTGCTGTAAGAGGAAAAGTGGGAGGTGGGGGTGTTATATACTCACTGTTGTTACATTAACCTGTCTTTTACTGTCTGTCCAAACGAGTGTGGACCACCTAACTCTAGAAAGAAAAGGAGTGGAGAATGAGCTGTAGTGTGTGTGTGTGTGTGTGTGTGTGTGTGTGTGTGTGTGTGTGTGTGTGTGTGTGTGTGTGTGTGTGTATAAAAAGTGTCCTAACACGATGGCAACAGCGGTAATAAAAGACCAACATGCTCTCACTCCATATGGCTTTATATAATTCAACATGGAGAGAGGCTTTAAAGTGACATCACAAATCTCCTAAATGTTCAGCGGAGACTTTGCTTTGAATGTTTACATCCAAACAAAGTAAATCAAGCAAAAAGAGACACCACTACCTGGAAAACATTGGACAGCAGCACCATGCCAGTAAATACACATTTATTACAGCACCAAGTCAATTGCTCCAAACAATTTTCCTGTTTTGGCCTTTAAAAAAACATGAAAAACAGTTTGAACATGTTAACATGACTTGCTGTCGTGGGACTAGTTAAAATGTTGATGGGCTTGTCAGCATTTACTACTACTGTTTGACAAAGGTTGTTAAAGGTCATTGCATTTAAGTTGATGAGTTTGATGTTATCGTCTGTGCTTTCACACATTAAAATCAACAGTTCGATGCATATCACGCTTGTTAGCAATGTGTGATTAAAAAAACAAAACAACAGGCATTGCTTTCCTGTATCTATAAATGCTGCTGTAGTGAAAAAAAAAATTCCCTTTGGGGATTAATAAAGTAACTATCTATCTATCTATATGTATAAAAGCCACGGTAGCAGGTCTGCAATGCTAACTTTAAAGAGCAGTGCTTCACAACCCACTTCTCCGAGCGTTGAGTAGAATCTACAGCGGCCACAAAACATGCAAAACGCCCTCTTGGTAATCAGTGTTTGGCTCGTCCCTTAGCATTTAAACTACATCCCAATTGTTACTGAAGAGAAAGCCAGATGGTCAGAATGTCAGTAGCCTGTAGGTATTTGCTCTTGAACCAAAGTATTGGCCGAGGTTAAATTCGGACTAAAATGAAGGCCTTGATCATCTTCTGGGGGCCCCAAGGCTCGGTATCAATCTCGATGGCCAGCCAAACCCATTAGTTCAGCCTGGAGGACCAAACGATGGACATTTCTAGAGCCTTGCTAATGGCTAATTAAAATAAAAGACTTTCACTCAACTTTTAACAACTTTTGCAAACAGTTTTACATGAAACTTTAAAATGTTACTGCAAGAAGTAGCAAGTTTTAGGAAACATTACATTTTCCACATTTGAGTCAAATCTTGGTGTCTCATTTTAAACTTGTTGTGTTAGATATTAAGATAAAGACATTTAACAAGACAATTTCATTAGTGTGAATCCTTTTATTGTGTTTAGAAAAAAAAACCTCTTAATTGTTGCTGAAAAGTTACACTTCTATTATGGTTGCCAGAGGCTCCATTACAATACCTGAAAAAAACCCTCTGTATTTCTCTCCCGATGGTTAACTCCATGTGTTAAAGAGCTCTTGGTGTCAGCCTTAATTTGGGGATTAGACCTGCACCTGTGTACCTGTCTGATGATAAGAGGATGGAATGGATTAACACACATCCAGTTGACAATCCTTAAAACATTCAGCCACCCATTTTATGATTATACAACACCAATCCCATACACGGGGACAGCACGAGCTGCAGGGAGGTGTTAGCCGCCACATCATTGACAATCAATGGAGGTAAATGAAGAACTAATATTGACTGACCATCGTTTTTTCCAAAACACCATCTGTGTTGTTTATGCCAAATAGTACACATAATCCTAATTGTTCTCTTCCATCTCAACAGAGATTTGCTCGGTTGGAATCATTAGACCGATTGACCACTCCTCTACTTATGTAATATTTTCAAACTATTCCTCCAATCGTTGCCTGATTAGGTTTACCCTCGCTTTAAGCTTCATGAATGAGCAGAGTGTAGGGTGAGAAAGTCAGAGGTCATCTGCTGTGTGATTACAAGGTGGAGCACAGCTGGGCCTGAATACAGCAGGAGGAAGAAAGGGAGTGGATAATATGTTCGCAGTTAAGGGAACGCACCAAGTTTTAACAGCTGTTAATGCAAACACAACGTAGTCACCCAAGTTAGCTAGATTCATTTTCGCAGTGTCCTCTATTAGTTTTCGGTTTGCTTTGCGGTGCATGGACATCGTTGCCCTCGGCAGCACACCTGTAACCGCTGAGAAGACTCCAATATGGATTTATGGTAGAATAGAGCCCAACCAACACAAGCTGGTTTGATGACCATCTCTGTTTTAAAGTTAAACAGCCCCAACACACCAACACATATACTCTAAAGGTGCCCTGGGGTATCTGGCACCAAGACATTAGCAGCAGATCTTTTAAATTCTTTAAGTTGCAGGTTGGAGCCGCCGATCTGACTGCAAATTCCAGCACGCCTCCTAACACCCTTCATGGTTATTGCCTCCTCTTACCACAGTGATAGGTATTCACCGCTTCTTGACTGAAAGCACCCCACAGCCCGTCTAGTTGTCTGGCCATAAGGAATCGGACCTTTTCATAGTTGCTCAGGTCTTTACACCTGCCTGTAAAATATCAACTTTTTTTAATCTTTTTAGTCTGATATTCAACTACAAACGTGGGCACTAAAATTGATGACAGAAACATCAGCTTTTAACTGACTGAGCTTCTTGTATGCTTCTTGACTTGTCCATCTGCCAGGCTCCAGGGTACTTAGTTTTTTCACTTGCTCCTCCTCGGTCAAACCAATTTATGATCCTTCTCAGTCACTACAGTCAGTGCATGCTAGCCGCTTGCAGTCTGAACCCTTCTTCTTTTCTGTCTTCAGTCGCAGGACAAGCAACCCAAAGGGTTCGGTTAGCAGAATCTTTTTTTACTATATCGTCAAAACTAGTAGGATTACCTAACCTGACCTCATTTGACATGCTCTTCCTGTCTCGTTATAGAAAATATTTCTTGTCTTACTTCATGCATTTGCAACCTTGTGACACGTGTGGAAGTTGAAAGGTCAAATTTACTGTTAAACTGTATGTTGCTTTGCTAATTGACTGCAGATAAGAAATGAAGGGTCACTACATGTCTTTGTTATGTTTCTTCAGCAACCAAACAAGCAATTCTAATTATTACTAATGTAATGTTTTTGCGTAAAGATTGTTATCGACACAAATGTGTGTAGTGTTATCCGCTTTAAAAGTACAGCACTGGACTGACTCCAGTTTGAAGTACACTGGCCACCCAAGAATGGAAGAAGTCAGCATAGGAATCAGATGAGGGAGAGCAGGAGGGGAGGTTACTCCTTCTGTTTTTATGCCAGATTGCTTGCATGGATTAAAGGGTTAGGATTCTCTCCCACGTTGCCTTCTGTTTTCATTGTCTGGTTTAAGCAAATCTCCCAAATGACTGAATTTAACTTCTTCTCTCTTCTGTCTCTCTTCCGTCTCTCTTCTGTCTCTTATCTCTTCTGTACTGTCTGGTCTCTTTGCTCTCTTTGTTCTCTCTCATCTCTCCTCTTCTTCCTCGTTCTGTCCTTGTCTCCATCGATTTGCTCATCACAGGTACCTACGGCTTGTCTGCGGCCATTCAACTGAGGGAAACCCTGGGTGGGGAGGCCCACAGAGGCGAGGGACTTCTCCTCAGCCACCCAGGCACTCCTACCCCGCCAAGTCGTGATCCCCCTTGGACTCCATCGCCCCCAGCTCGCAACCAACCGATTGATCGCGAGCAACAGCGGGGGCAACCCGATTCTGCCCCTTTGCCAGGTACCAACAAACGGCCAATGGAGGGTCTCGAGGGTGCGGAGGTAGTCGGGGTTGGAACAGGTATCAGCAAGGTGGCCGGGCAGGGGAGCGGAGGTGGGGTCTCCAGCTACTACAGGCCCACTCGCAGGGGGTCCCCAAGGCCGAGCACCCATAATCACTTTGACATCAACGAGCATCTGCCCTGGATGATCGTGCTGCTGCTCTTGCTGGTGCTGGTGGTGATCGTGGTGTGTAGCGTAAAGCGGAGCTCCCGGGTGCTGAAGAAGGGCCCTGTGCAGGACCCCAGCAGCATCATGGAGAAAGCGCTTCAGAAGAAACCATCTGCGCCTCCGACGCAAACCAGAGAGAGGTGGATCTACTACTCCAACGGTCAGGGTAAGCCTTTGCTGTATCTTGGTCTTCAGAGTGTGGGAGGCTATTTTGACATCAAGATGGATGAAACATACCAGCAGAAAAACAAATATAAAGTTCCTCACTAAGGTTTTCTTCCACTAGAAGTCTCCAGAACACTTTTAGTGTTGTTTTTTTTACTTTTTCTCAAAGTCTTTAAAAATTTACTGGGGGGAAAAAACAAAATTTTTCCAAATGTAAAATGTTCATTATTGAACCTCCTATAAAGCCCATTAGAATTTACATGCAGACAGAGTTTGTCTTATCCCTTGATATGGCTTTGCTCTGTGTAATCACAGGACTGGTTTCTCTACATCTGGAGTTGACATGGGAGTTCAGAGACTGTTGATTGCACAGTGGATGCCCCAGTCTGGTGTCATGGCATGCATTAGTTCTGCTCCTGGTCTACTGTATGTAGAACCATCTGTTGATGTGATCAGACCGCTCTTCGTATCTGATCCAATCAATTCTACCCCACGGCACAATGGTGAGGAGGGCAATGGTTACACAAGCAACCCTGTTGTAGAACCACCCTGCTGTCACTATCCACCCATAATACTCACACTCAGGTCGCCTTATCCCTCCCAGTTCTCCAGTTTCATCTGGCTGCATCTCCATTTCTACCCTCTCTTGTTTTCCTCCATGTTCTCAGCTGCTTCCTTTGTCTTTTCTTCTTTCTTTAGTTTGTTAATTTCTTTTTCACTTTCACTCATTTGTTTCCTTCCCTCTCTCCTTTCACTGTTCCTGCTGTTGAACTCTTCCTGTCTCCTTTCTTCATTGTAAGACTGCCTGTGTTTGCTTTCAATGTCTTTCATTTGATCATGTCACTACCTCTCTTTACACCTTTCAGGGCATCGCTTCTCTTCTCTGCGCTTTCTTCTTTCTGATCCACTCTCACCAAAATCTTATGCATTACCACTATTACATACACACACACACACACACACACACACACACACACACACACACACACACACACAGACACATGTAACTTCTCTTTTCTCTCGTCTGTTTACACTGTGGCTGCTGTCAACAAGTAGAGAACATTTTTCCCCAGAGCTGTGAGCTCTCAATTTCACACTGACATTGAAAAGAGACCCAAACTCTGGGGACACCTCCTCCCTGAGACACTCGAGTCTCCACTTTCAAACTGTGTCTTTATGTGTGTGTGTGTGTGTGTGTGTGTGTGTGTGTGTGTGTGTGTGTGTGTGTGTGTGTGTGTGTGTGTGTGAGAGAGCGCTGTGATAAAGCTGAGCCACCCGCCACCCTCTCTCTGCTCCCTCAGTGACTGACCACAGAGAACTGGAATAATCTGGTTTCAGCTGCATCAGGGTTGTTGTTCAGTTGGCAAGGCACATTAGTTGGTCAATCGGGTCTCTTATAGGGCCACAAAGAGATATATAGAGAAAAGGAAAAGAAGAGAGGGTCAGATGGTGCAGGAGTTGTATGCATGCGCGCGTGTGTGTGTGTGTGTGTGTGTGTGTGTGTGTGTGTATATATGTGTGTGTGGAGCGGTTGTAGGTTTGAAGTGTTGTACAGTTGTTGGTTAAACACACCAGGTTTTTCCTGCCGTTACCTAGCAGCCCTTGTCAGCTGAGATACTGAAGATGGCTGACAAAGAGAGCCATGGAGTTGGATAGACTTGTTTAATGCCATAGACGATAAAATGCAAACAAAAGCTTGTTTGCCACCAATGCACGTTATAGTTATTATAGTACCCTTAATCAAGAGAACTTTATTTTTATATTTACAACAGATGAAATGACTCTGGGAATTGTTATCCAACTTTGCAGCTCTTTTCAACTCTATGGAGTACTTTAGCATCTTTTAGCTCATTGTTTTGGTTTATAGGACAACTTTACTGTTTTCCCTCACTCTCACAGACAAAGTTAATAACTGGTGAGCATTTAGCAACCGAAGCAGGTATTGACGGAGACCGAAACAGAGCTGAAAGGACAACGTCAATTAAATGCTCGTAATGTTTCGTGTACGTTCTATGTGTCAACAAGCAATTGACTGCTAAGGTTTGTCATGCTAATTTTATAAGGTGATGATAGTGTTGCATTTGCAGCTTGCTGCCAAGTGACAACAAAAACAAAACACAGTTAACACTGCTTTAAAGTTGTTCTGTTGCAGTTGTAATGGGTATGTTATCAGAGCACATTTGGTACCAAATTATTTGGATTGTGTTCGGGGAAGGTTACCACCAATATTTAAACTAGAAGAATAAAAATAACCGCAAGAGAAGTAAAAGCACATGGAAAGAGAACGAAATGCAACAAAAATGCATAAAGTTATTTTCTGAGAGGAAAATAAATACTGGAAATCATTTCATAATGACAATAGTACAGTGGCAATGAAATCCATTCATTCACATTTTTCCATTTAAACGACCAAGGCTGCTATGCAGCTGACAATGCGCCTACGTCAGATGCCGTCTTTAAACCAATCAGTGTCAAGTATTGGGAGATGCAGCCCACTTAGATAATGATGGCACAATGTAGGCATTAATGAAAAGTTATTGTATCCACTCACAAAATTGCAGCGTGAAAACAAAACTAAGAGGATCAAATGATTACAATGTGACAGGAACATAAACTTTGGGTAAGATTTTCAGATTTGGAAATGCCTGGATGCAACAGCAGCTTTGGAGGCTTGTTGAAAGAAGCCAAAGATGAGTATTAGTAGCAACCGGACACAAACAGCACTTGTTACTGTAATTTGGTGTCAAAATCCATAATAACAGGTGTCTTTTAGTTATTGGTACTTCAGACCAGCAATGTGGGCAAACAATTTTGGAAACCTGACCAGATGAAACTCATTAACATTTGATGATCAGTGTGGAAGCTTTTAGAAATAAAAGACATTAAGTATTTTTCAAATGAACCTTTTTTTAATTAAATGTGTTTGTGTGTTCTCCTGATTGGATGAGTACTCATGCGCCCATGTGTATGCATTTATGTGGGGATGTATGTATGCACATGCTACCCAAAGAGCCATTACACTGCTATTTACTCTGAGGAACATAAAACAAAACAGCTTCTTAATCCTTCCAAGGTGCGTGGCTGGCTCCCCTTGAAGGTTGTAATGCCCCTTTACTAGAGCAGTTAAAGCACCCGGGCAGTAAAGGAAAAAAAAAAGAAGCGCAGATCACACACATACAGTGCTTGGCGTTTGTTCAGAGCCGGCCAGGAAGTAGTGAAAACTGCTACTCTTCCATAGAAGGGCTGAAGGGAGCTTTTCAGGGCCACGGGCCAGACCTGTATCACATAGGATCTGAACAAATTTATATGTTTATCTGAAACGATGGTGCAGCAGTCAAATTAAATGAAAGGGAATCAAAACATTTTTTTCTAAAGGTTCGCTGCAGGCAGTGAGCTGGTCTTGCTGTTATTCCCACCATTACCCTAAATCTTTGTCCTCAGTACAAAGAATCATGTCTTCTTGCAACTTATTGTAGCTGTTAAGTGAAATGTGAGTATTTTATTTCAATGTTCTTATTCTATTTTACTACTTTGTACCAGATCAACATCGAGGAATGTAAAGGCCTCAGTGTCAAAAACACATCTATAAGTTTAAAGGCATATGAGATGCCAACACAGGTCACAGCACTTAAGACTTAAATTATCATGGCTGAAGTCTTTCATCACGATGATCTTTGGTTATGAACTGTCGGAATACAGCATTCATTATACAAGAAGGGCTCCTAAGTGAGGTGTTTGTATGTATTTGATTGGGTGATGCAGCGCTTTGCTGATGACATTTAATTGTGCTGCAGCAAAGATTCCTCCTGGTTCATCAGTTGCTTTGTTCGAGATTCAAATCCATCGGTGAATATTTTACCTGCTACTCTTTGGTAATGCCAAGCTGTCTGAAAATCTAACCATGAGAATAAACAGGAAGATACCTGGGTTCTGTGTTCATAAAGATTCTCAGAACTAAAGTTTCTCATTGTGACGCAAATCGAAGAAAATTTGTTTTCTAAGAATTTCCACTTAAAGGTAAGAGCAGATCCTTGTAAAGATAAAATGTATTCACAAAACATTTTGACCCTGAAGAGAGCTTCTCAGAAAAGATGTTGGGAGCACAGAGGAGGGCTTTTAAGAGACATTATGAATTTCTTAAGCAGAGGAGGAAATTGCAGAAGTACATTGAGGTGGGATAAATATTCTTCAATATTCTTCAATATTCTTCAGTGATGACTCAAGTCTGTTGCAACCTTCATCACAAACAAAAACAACGCTTTCACAGCCTCATATTGGGATGTAGTTCATTTAATTTCCACTGAATGTCACTGTCCACTCTGTGCTAATAATCACCTCTCAACCAATCATGTCTTTTATAAGGATGTGATCAACTACACCTAACTAAGATAAAGGTTTCTTTACTCTGACAAGTTGCTCTGACAAGTTTCCCAAATCACTCCTGAGCTGAGACTTATTGCTAAAAAGATTTAGGCTGAGTTAGGACACAATCATACATAAAGGTCAACAAAGAGTGGCGGTGTGTGACGCACACACAACTAGGCCTGGGTATCATTCAGAAATGTTCTGTACTAGTAAAGGTACTGTTACCTTGACTTCAATACTGGGTCCTGAATGATACTTTTTCATACCAATTTTATAAAATAACTTTTGAAAAACACATCACATTACGGTATAAATCGTTAGTTTTCATGCAGTTTAGAGAGGGAGAGAGTAACCCAGGTTTATTTAACAAAGGTCCCCTGAACGCCTCACACGCGAGCTATCGTAAGATGCTACACTCTAACGATGCTAGCTAGCCAGCTGAGCACAGAGAATCCTCCAGTAAAGCAACTCAGACATGTTGGCAAAAGTTAGTTTGAAGAGACTGAAATAAAACGTTCTAATTTAAGATTTTGTTGCTGAAGTTGAAACCGGGGTGAAACATTGGTGGGCTGCTGTGACCCACTGATACTGATGAGATTTACTCTGTGATGTAAGTGGAAAAAAAGTTAGGTAGGTTTTGAAACTTTGGTTCTGAAATGACTACTTTTTGGTGGTAGAAAAAAAAGTATTGAAGTTTGGTACCCAGCCCCCCACAACCCCCCCCCCCCCCCCCCACACACACACACACACCTTTTGCATTTGCATCATCATTATGCCACCATCCCGTTTCCAGCAGCATCCATGCATGCTGACGGTGCCGTGAAGCAGTTTTACTTCATCCACTCCTCTTGATCGGCACATTCAAGCTGCAGTACCGTGAGCACCTTCTTCTTTTTGCTTTTATTTTGTATGATGTGGCTTGTTCCTAAGTTGTCTATCATCTACAGTGACACACACACACACACTCACCAATGATCAGCAACAACTGAAAAATAAGGCAACAAAACAAGTTCATTTTCACACCTCACTGAAATACATAAGAAACACGGGCAGCACTCAAAGTCACAAATCAATCCAACACCCTATGGTACACCTGGAACATGGAAATACCCCACGTTTTAGATAGAGGCAGGTTGTGATTGGCCTGGTCACCAGCCATATTATTTTACAACATATATTTCCAAAGTAAGATGCAAACTGTGGAGGAAAACATGAAGGAAAACAACATTCTACCTGCCCACCATCCTTCCTCGTTAAACATCCACACCGTTAATAGTGCCAGGTTCCACATCCAAGCCCAGCAGGGAACCATGTGTTAGAATATACTGCTGTGTGCAGTACCAGGGTGGGCCGGGCTAGCCTGCTCTCACTTTCAGCCTGGGATTGATTGTGGGGAGCGGAGTTTGAAGGGGGCGGTACCCCGGTCGGAGGTACACAGCCCTCCCACAAAGCCCCGCACACGTTTCATCAATTTAACGCCGTGTGCTCCTAAATCGTAACGAACGTGATAAAGACTATGCGATGGGATTGACTCAACTGAACGGTATTTGTAAAGACGCACACGGTGCCCTGCTTCACATCATGCTACACACAATAACAGACTACTGAGGTGAGACCACCTGTTCAATGTAGTTCTCCCCCAGTCGAACTCCTCAGTATTGTGTCCTGGACAATGTCATGTATTGCTGTTAGCGTAACCTGACTGCACCACAGGCCTGTCAATCAAAGACACGCCTGCAAAAACATGCTTTTTAAAACTTATTTTGTAATTAATGACGGGATTATTTTCAGATTGACCGCCAGAAAACTAATAAGAAGGAGCGACTTTCGCTATCAACACCAAGATAACTTCGTATTTCATGAGAGAAGTTGAATGACAATCCATGGAGCCGGACACTTATTTTGGAGCCAACCTCTCGCAGCGCTCAGTGGATTGCACACAAAGGCACTTTCACATCGACCTCATTTTTCAGACCCGGAAGCTACGTGTTTACATCTCTGTTCCCGAGAAATCAATTCCCCTCTTTTTCATTTATATGATGTGGTGGACACATATCTGAATCTGGATACACCATACATCATAATTACTTGTAGAAAATTTTTTACTGATTTTGTATTTGATGAGAGAAATTTACGCCTTTTGAATGGAAGTCTATTGGAGTTTTTTTTCTATTGGAGTTTTTCTCTTTTTGGAGCCAGCCCCTGGTGGTCCTCAATGGTATTGTACTTTAGGGTACTTTCACATTGGGTTCTCTTTTCAGACCTCAAAGCTGTCCATTTTTAAATAGTCTGTGGTATTGTTGTAGTATACAAATTTTGTTGCTTGATTATTGATTTAAAAAATATGATTATAATTGTTTAAACATTTCAACACCAACTCAGATTTAAACAAAATACTACTCAATAAGAAATATTTGTAGTTTTGTTGAGCTTCATATGTAAAAGTCTCCACACAGGGCAGAGTAAAGTTCACACACTATTACCCACAAATAGACACACCCGATTACTACTCCTACACGCAGACACATAAACAGATCCGCAGGCTGACACACTGAATCATCATGAGACTTATATAGGTCATTTGAGTGTGTCCAGCTCGCGGTGGCAGCGAGGCGTGCACAGCAGGGGGATTTCTCTTCTGTCGCTGTGCGTTACGCCCGGCGAGCTGGATGAGAGTCGACAGGCTCTCGGCCCAGAAGGTCGGCACGCGATGTCCTCCGGGTCCCTCCACGATTCACACCACCATTTTATTCATCTTCAGCAGGAGTCTGATTGACCAGATGTGTGTGCATGTGGTCTTCTTTACCTCTGAGTTTCGAGCCATTTTGAATGGAAACACTTTCGGGAAAATGAGGTCAAATGAAGCTGGTTTCACCTCTTTGAATGATCAGTTTAGGATTAAGGCTTTGGTTGTGGGTTATATTTAGATGCAGAATGCAGTTTGGGCACAGGTCAAAGTTCATGCCAGGATGTCAGGTGGAGAATGAGTGTGAGGGGGTTGCATGTACAGTATTGTCTGAGAAAATCTCAGGCGGTCTCAGTAAGCATGTGTGCAGGCTTCACATGTCTATTTATACTCACCTCTCAGCTTTTGCATGCTTGCGTGGATGTCTGTGTGTGTGTGTATCTGTTCAGCCATGATTTACTACCACTGGCTTACATCCATTTAATCTGTCTGCTCCAGTCCAGTCCCGGAATCATCCTGGATTTAGGCATTTAGCATGTTTTCTACGGTGGACATTAATCACGGCTCAAACCGATGCTTATCAAATGGAAGGAATTATTTTTGTTTTCATGCACTGAAGTCCGATGGCCATGTAGTGGGAGAAACTTCAGTAGAATATAGTGACTCGGCAAAAAATTCAGCATTCAATACTTTTATGAAAATGTGATGGGAAATTTGTTGAAAAATAAAATGTTGCCAAAAGAAAGACCAATCAAAGAAGGGCTGCTGATATTTTTCAAAAGAATATCACATTATGAATAGAGTTCAATTTTCATATCAGGTATATGCAGATATGGCAGATTTACAGTCTGGAAATACGCTTAGATAATCTAATAGTTCAGCATAATTAACTGTTCCGCTGTTATTTGTTACATCAGGAGTTCTTAAATTGGGTCATGTTCATTATGATGAAAAAAATTACGTCACCCATAGTTTCAATAGTATGAGGGACTTATACTTATATTATTGGGTTATGGCTGTATAATCAATGATAATTTTTCATGACAAACCTTTTTTGATACTTTATTTTGGATTTGTAAATGAAAGATTGTGCTATTCCTGCACTGAAGTTAAAGGTAACATATTTTACACTTTTCCAGTGTTTTATTTACAGTCTTGATATCCATAAAAATATATTTCTGTGTTTTTTAGTGTCAAAATCTATCTCAATATAGTTTCTCCTGTCTTAAGCCTCTTTCTGGAGCTCTACATAAAACAGGCTGTTTTGTGTCTGTGTCTTTAAGGCACATTGATATCAATGAACCTCTCCTCTGAGAGAAGCACACGCAGACCAACAACAGCTGTTCTTTTATCTCCTCGACTCGACTCGGCGTTTTCTTCATAACACATTTGCCAGTGGGCTGCGCTGAGGGTGGACATGAGAGTGAGGTTGTGACATCACAAAGTTATGGAAACCTAAACGGCACAGTTGGTAAATACCTGGCTGTCCCTGTGAAACTCAGAAGAAACTGAAACCTGAAACCTTCAAAGGTCAGCGCTGACAACGACTGGCTCTCGACTTCAGGCTTTCTTTTGGTCAGTGGCGCAAATTCATGCGTTGAAGCATGAAACCAAACTTGAACAATAATGCAGATTAATTACCGTTCCACATGCAAATTGAAGATTTCCCTTGGAATTTATTGACTGTGCCACAAATTCCTCCATTTTAAACCCCCAGTATTTGTAGGCCTTTAGTGTTTCTGCCCCTGAAGAATCTGAAGAACCTGAGTTTTTATCATGTTACATTTGCTGTTAGTGGCAGCAACCCGAATCAACCAGGACTAAAAATACAGGATAACAAGTTTTATCCAAATCATGAAAAGGATGAGGACATGGGAGGAGGCATAGATCGAGCACCACAACAGTTTCATATAGATAGATAGAGTCTAGACACAGTAGATGAAATAATCACAGTCCGTTGCTATGTGAAACACAAAATGTCATTTGAGGCAATTAGGTTAACAGAAGCCCGTTGACCTGATTGTTTATGTATTAACGTTTTGTTCCATGTGTGGCATCAAAAATGTATTTGATAAAAACCTGTGTACACCCATCCACACGGACATCAGCGCCGCCTTTTCTGCGCCAAACAAAATAAGGGAGCCACTGTAGTTTCTGCCGCATAAACGGATGAGTCAGCATTTTATGTTTCCAACCGAGTCACTGTTAACAGACATAACAGTCAGTGAGGAAGTGGAGCAGAGTGTGGAAACAGGCAGCAGGACGTTTGAGAGGGGGAGTAGTTGCCCGTGAAAAATTGGTATTCATAGCTAAAGACAAATGCGAGTGTTGATGTGTGTATTTGTCAACACAGAGGCCACGAAGCTGCTGGAGAGAGTTTCCAAAGACACACTTACAGTGTCTTCTTCGCCAAAATCTGCTGTATTCCCATGGCAACGTGCTCCAGTAACGAGATACAAGTGTAACAGCTGCCTGCACAGCTGGGGCATGTTGCTAAAGATTAGTTGACTAAATACAAAAAACATCCAGGTCATGGGCGCTTCTCTAAAACCATCAGCTGCTCCCGGCTTTAGGGAGGCGCTTTTTCTTGGAGGCCACTTTCTGTCCACCTGGTAGCAAAAGCGCTGGATGGCAGAGAACAGACAGCGCATGCCGACATGTTACAGTAGCCGGCTGAGCCATAGACTGTATGGAAAAGTGGACATAGCTTGCTTGAAAGATGAGACCGATGCAGAAGTGCCTTAAGCTGCGATACCACCGTGTGCCACTAGAGGTTGGCTCCAAAAAGCCTCCATTGACTCCCATTCAATTAGTCTCAGAATTCTCAGTCACAAAATGTTCTCCTTGAAGCTATAAAAAGCCATGTTTTTTGTGGGCGTGTCTGTTTGAGTGACAGGCCTGTGGTGCAGTCAGGTTACAGCTATCGGTGGGCGGGACGTAGTATCGCCGGGTTTCCAATCAGATCAAGTCAGATCTACCGTCAGGCGATGTCACTGCTGGTCTGAACAAACCTTCATACAAACAGGGATTCCAGACTATAATCACAGCAAAGACTGAAGCTGTGGGCATCAGACCGGGAAGCCAGGAAACCTCAAACCACCCCTTGTTTGCTTTCACACTTACCACACCACCCACCCTGCCTGAGCCCAGACAAAAGGGCTGAGACTAAATGAATTCGGAGACTCGTAAGTAGGGGGGCTGCACTGTTAAAAAATAAAAATGTGTATTTGATAAAGAGCAACAAAACAGTCGAAAAAGGCAAAATATGTTTTGTGTGGATTTGTGAACCTTACTGCATAGTTACTGTTTGTATAATTAGCTGGTATCAGCAGGAGATAGATAGGAGGTGCAGACAGGTCTATAAGTTCCTCATGCATAGCTGGGACTTGTAAAGTATTTGTTTTGACCGCTCTTTGACCTTCTGTTCTGGTTACACAACCTCACACTTGAGTCCATGTGACTTCTGTTTGCAGGTCCCGGTCTTCCTTGAAGGTTGCTGGTGTGAACTCAAGTGAAATAAGAAACACGCCAAGCAAGCATGCTCACAAGTTAATAAATAATGCTTCATCATGAAATGCTGAGCTCTTGCATGGGTGAATTTTAGTGTGGATTGTTGTCATATGAAAGAAACAGTCCAGACACTCTTCTGATGATCGATGAGAACGAGGTGGAAGCAGGCGTGTTTGATGTAATCACATAGACTTTTTACAATCCCGATTTTTTTTTTCTTTCCCCCTGCCGGAGCAGCAGTGGCTCGACAGCTCTCTGTCCTCGAGATGAGTGACTTTGTGTGTTTCGCCACTTCCAAACACACAGCCGCTGTGTGTCTGCATTCTAAAAATCCAAGATCCAACACCCGGTGGCCTGACACACTGCCTCTTGCGACACTCGTGCTCATGTATGTGTGTGTGCGCGTAAATCTCAGGCATAGGTTAGGAGTTGGATCAGACGCTCTGAGTGGATTCTTCAAGACTCTGTCCTCGTGACTCAGTGTGACTCAGTGTCAGCCTGTTGAGGAGAGCATGAAGTGCTGCGAGTGTGAATCCTGAGATTTATGTCACTCAAACATTCTGAGAACAACTGCAAAAGTGGATTTACTTCAAATTTACCACCACGATTTACTTCGTGGTTGGGAATTACGTGTATTTGTTCCAACTTCACGGATAAGATGGCTGAAAGTAAACAATGATTAGTTGTGTAGAGCATGATGGCTCCATGAGTAAGAAATAAGAAAATGCTGAATCTAGTTTTTTAGAACACAGCTGCTGACCTACTTTCCTCAAAAGAAATGCATTGATCACCTGAGTATCCCTTCTTTTTTTTTCTTTGTATTGGACTTCTGATCTCCCCACTAAGTTTGGATTCTCCTCCTCTCTTATGTTTTTCAGGGGTGGATATCCTGAAATTGGTAGCGGCCCAGGTGGGCACCCAGTGGATCGACATCTACCAGTCTCTGGCCAACGCCACGGAGCGCGAGGTGGCCGCCTTCTCCAACGGCTACTCGTCGGATCACGAGCGGGCGTACGCTGCGCTGCAGCACTGGACCATCCGGGACAGCGACGCCAACCTGGCCAAGCTGATCAACGCCCTGCACCGGCAGCGCCGCATCGACGTGGTGGAGAAGATACGCTGCGTCATGGAGGACAACCCACAGGTGGGTGAAACGGATGTGTGTGTGTTTGCAGCGCATTCTTTTGCCTTCGTGCTGTTTTGTTATTTCGTTTATTCTAAAGCGCAGCAGGGGAGTATCTGTGCCGCCCCTCCACCCCCTCCCCCACACACACACACCCACACACCCCACCCCACCCCCCTTGCACCACTGCCGTCACGTCTTTTCCATCAGCAGCTCTGTCAACATCTCTGGCACAGGCTGTAGCACACACTGTTCTCTGCTCGGCTCTCCCACCGAATGTCTGAGCGAAAAGCTTTCCGGCGTGTCCCCGTGAGGTCGGGCCCCGTGGTTCAGCTGCACTCATCCCCACATTAAAGCAGCACTTCACTTTGAGTGGATCATTTGATGGTTCTGAACTAATGTGCTCAGTGGAGCAGCGTCTCTCTGCATACTGCAAAGTTTTGGAAAATGTATGTTTAGATAAGCGAGGAAGTGATGTGACTTTGGAAACCATTTCTGTGTGTGTGAGGCCTGAACGAATGTCTATAGAGGTACTTCATAGTTCGTCACAGACTGATGCCCAGCACAATGTGAACTGCAAAGTAGTTGGCAGCACAGAGCGGATCTTTTTTTAACCTTTATTACTGAGTTCATGTTACGGTTGGATCAGGAAGATTTCGACAAATAGTAGAAGATAAATCAGATAAAGTTGATCAAGTATGTTTTTCATTATTGTTTTACTGGTTATATTTTTGGGACAACAAAGTGTAGCTGTTTGGGCGTATTAAAGAGATAGCAAATTAGAAACTTTATATGATTTTATATGTTGTATTGAGTAATCGTTTTTTTAAATATCTGAAAAAATAAAGGTCAAATAATGTAAAGAAATACATCGATCAGCCATAACAACAAATCAGTTTATTAGAATTATAATGTTCAGTTGCTATTAAATCTGATTAAGAAGTGTTAACTTATTTTTATGGTCATTTTGGAGAATTTAATTTGAGTTGAACTTCACTGGGTTATACCGAGAGGAGTTCCTGATATTTTCTCAACCCAACAAATATGATGAGCCCGAATACTCTGAGGGCCATTTCAAAAATTTGGGATTTGGATTTGAGATGGAATTTCCCATCCAAATCCAACCTTGAGTTGGTTTCAGGAAAGCAGTGGCACATTCCCTAAATTACTATGGTTTTTATTCTGTGCTGCTAGCCTGTTCCAGACCAGGCTAACAGTCAGGTGTGATTAATCCTGGTGCTGTTTAGTCAGCAGTAGCTCTCACTGGAGAAAGTCGACCTGATTCATTTAAATAAAGGGGAAAAAATATTGGGAACACCTCCCATTTTAACCCCACAGCACCAAAATGACAGTCTCCAAAATGACCTTTTAAATAAATGAACACCTCTCAGCTAGATTAAATATCAACTCAACATTGTACTCCTCGTGAAGGGAGGATTTATTAAAGCAGGTTTCTCTTACATTTTGCATGTAGGAATAAATATTTGACGAAACATTTTGTTCCCAAAATATAGTTCTAATTTCCTAAAATGTTAAAATATATTTTTCAGGGAATTTTCAAGGAACATTACACACTATGAAGTTAAGAGCAACGCTAAATACCACATGTAAGCACTGTAGTGGTCCGTATCCAAACTGAAAGTAAAGGTTCATGACTTCGGTTGATCAGTGATGGCAGTTGACCACAAACCACAAGCTTTTCCTGAAACCTCAGTTCTGCAACCAAAATACTGCTTTCACCCATCTTTGCTCTTCTATAAATTGCCTTTGTCAGGGATGAGCTCTTTTTATGGTGCAGCAACACAAATCTGACACCTTTTTCTCATCTTCATTCTGTCTAAACCTGCACTTGTGTATTGATACGAGGCAGCCTGTTGCATGGATGCAGCAGAGTGACTGAAATTCAACAAACAGCTCACACACTGATGGGCCCCAAGTGAGCAGCCTGGTATCTCTTACTATAATCACAGGGGGACACACCGGATCCTTCGTCACTGTTTACTTTCTTCCTTCTCCTCTAACTTTCCACAGATTTGTATCAAATTCGTGCTCTTGACCAAACTCCTCAAGGTCAGCGCCGCACAGTTAAGAGTCTTGTTCTGGTAAAGACACACCAGCCAGTTGTCCTTCATCACTGCTTAATAATCAGCAGATCATCTCCAGCTACTGTTTTTTCTATCTGTCTTATTGGATCCATTGCGGATAAGAAAGCAGATATTAAAACTGTTTGGTGAGAAGGGCATGGCTGTCTGAGCTGAACACAAGTGAAAAGACCTTCAGATGACTTCTTCCGCATCATTTCCTTTCCGTCGGGGACTGTTTTCATTTCATGCACAAAAGGCATGTCCAGGGGGAAACGTTTTTCCCAGACTGCCCTGCAGAGAGCCATGACCTTGACCCCATCTATCACCTTTGGAGTGAACTGGATCACTGACTGTGAGTCAGGTCCTATCAGCCGATATCACCTAGCTGGTGTTCACTTCTGGCTCCAAAAAAACAAGATGGCGACGGCCATGAGGCTAAAATCCAGGCTTTAAAACAGCAGTTCACAAACCATCGGGAGACGTCACTGTGCATCGCTGCTTGGTTTGTATCCACAGTTGACATCAGGTGAGTCAGACTAGTACAAGACCAAATACAGAACAAACAGGGCGAGATGGACAGTTAGTAAAATACATTCATATATAAACCTGAACACATCATCAGTAATGTGTGCCGGACTGTGGGTTTTGGATCAGACACCTTCAGCCAGATGACCCTTTTGTTTAGGGGTCCATCACCGTTCCTCATCGGTCTCCTCTCCTGATCTCGAGCTGTCTGGAACTTTCTGCTGCCTCATCGATGTACTGCTCGACTCGGCTCCATCTCACTCCAGTGATGCCAAGTTGGCTCAAGGCTTTGCAGAATTAGTGCGCCCCCCCCCCCTCCCCCCCTCCCGTTTCTCTTGACTTTTGCATCAGTTAAGGGGACACACCCATTAGAAAGGCAGCCTTACACTCAAGTGTTCGTTATTTTTTCTAAAGTCTTTGTTGTTGCTTTTCCTCATGCTACTTGTGGAGGAACAAGAAGAACGGCACAGAAGGTGTAAATGTTCAGCAGTAACTGAACAAAGTAAGGTTTCACCTGCTCCAGACAAAAGCTGTAAAAATATGTGCAGGTTGTGCAGAATCTGGAACGTAAACAACGAAAGGTCAGAGTCAGTGAACTGTATGTTCTCATTTCACAGCAGGTCAGTGTGACTCACTAATGGGGAGCATGTCGATGCGTCTGTTACACAACGGCGATATGTGACATTGGATTTTATCTTCACAGTATCGACGGTGCTCCCACTGGAAAAAACTGAGCGTCAGCTGTCTGATGGATGTTTCTATTTTTATCTCAACTGCTGCATGACAGTTGATTGCAGACAGAGGATAGAAGCGATTCCCTCCCTTTTCTCTCCGATTGCAGTTCCTCCTCACTCTCTGCAGAGCAGAGACAGCTCAAAAATACCGCTTTGTCACCACAATGGAACTGCAAAATCTGTTGTATTTCTCCCTTTAAATCCTGTATACCTTTAAAGTACATGTTGTTAACAGGAAGTTGACAAATCGTTTTTCCATCTACAACCAACAGATCTCCTGTTGTTCAAGCCAACTTCTGTAAAGTAAAAAAAAAAAATCTGATTTGAAATGAAATTAATGTTTAATAGAGACACTGCTAAGCCCGCCTGCTTCTATGGTCCCGGCATCAGTATGTACAAATAAGTGATTAAAGAGCAGCCCTGCTGTTTCATTTGGATCCTGTGTGTCGCTAATGAATGCATCCTGTGAGAGGCTGCAGCAGAGAGGCTACTGTCCTCTGGGAGGAGGGGCTTAGGGGGAGGGAGGCAGGAGGAATCAGTGAAGGGGAGCGATGGGGACATTTTTTATTTTTTTTCCAAATATATAATTGACTTTTCACACCACAGAAACAGCTCTGGAAAAAATGTGATTTGCAATCGGTGCGAGCGGTTTTATGACTCTTCTCAATGCCAATATTTCAGTCAGTGGACTGTTGCGGAATAGATTATTATGTAACTGTAGAACAAGTCGATTTTTAGCGTCTACACTCAGACCTTGTCGCATACAAATGGATTTGACTCCAGTTGTAACGTTCTCTCTCATTGTACAAACACAAAAGCAGACGTAAATAGACGTATACATCTAACAAAAACATAAATACACCTAAACAATGGTGCCATTACACCTGCTGCAGATGGATATGGTGCAGGTGAGTATAGTGCAAATGGTCCAGTGTTATTGCACAGGGTTTGACATTGTGTTTCTAATGTTAATTGTTAAATAGAGTGACAGCCATGTGGGTAAAACCTGTTGTTTCTGGTTGGGGGATTCTTAAAATACACGTTTGAACTTGGTGTTCTCTGATCGAAATGTTATGACACTGTTCCTGTTTTTGATTTAGAGATCACTTAACTGCAGGTGATCTGGGGACTGTCTTTAACCCTCCTGTCGTGTTCGGGTCAAATCTGACCGATTTACAACTTGAATCAATCATAAATATTGTGTTTTACATCTGATTGCCTCAAGGCCTTATGGTATCCTCCACATTAGACATTTGAACTTATAAAATTGCTGATCACCACTTTCATTGAATTTTTTGTGGTTTAGTCAACTTTATAACACCCATGGTGTTCCCGGTCAAAAGTGACCGCCATAGGAAATGAATGGGAAACACTAGACTATGTCCATTCATCAGATGGAAAACAGCCCCATACACACCCACACATCCACAACCGCAACCCCCCTCCCCCCCCCCCCCCCCCACACACACACCTGTGTGAACACCTGTTCACAGCTCCATATATAAAGTTGTACACATTTCAAATATCAAACTTCAAACAAAACAAAAAAAAACACACAAAAAAAAAATCTGTTTTTTGTTATGGGAACCCATCTCTATCATGTGAACCACACCTTCCAGACTAAACAATGTTTCATATCTTCTCACGTTCCCCCTATATAAACCTTTATTTGTGCCTTGCTCTCATTTTACTCTGTGAACACAATGAGTAGGCGACTGATGAGGCGATTTTCTGTCAGAGTCTCTGGACCGAATTTTTGAACAAGATGAAGGGGAGATTGAACCGGAGATAGAGGAAGATGTCTCAGAAATTGAAGACAACATTGATCCTGATTTTGATCTGGACAATTATGAGACTGACCAGTCAACAGATGGCGAGGAAGTGGCACCAGAGGAACAGGCACTTGAGGTGACATATCAGTCCAAGGGTGGCAACTTGCTCTGGTATTCATCCTCCCAGGACAGAGGAGGCAGAGCGAGAGTTGAAAACATAATAAGGATGACGCCAGGGCCAACATGATATGCAACATCTCGTGTGGATGACATCAAGTCCAGCTTCCAACTCTTTTTTTACCACAGTCCATTATACTGGACATGACCAACCTGGAGGGGAGGCATGTGTTTGGGAACACGTGGACAGCATTGGACCAGGTAGACCTCCAAGCCTACATGGGTCTGTTGATTCTAGCAGGAGTATATCGGTCATACAATGAGGGTACAAAAGGTCTGTGGGATGCGGAGTCTGGGAGGCCTATATTCCGGTCAACAATGTCCTTACAACAGCTTCATGTCCTCTCAAGAATTATCCGATTTGATAACAGAGATACACAACCTGCCCGCTGCTGAAACGACAAACTGGCTGCCACCAGGAAGGTTTGGGACAGGTGGGTGGAGCGCCTACCACTGATGTACAATCCAGGCCCTGAGGTGACAGTCGACGAGCGCCTGGTCCCTTTTAGAGGTCGCTGTCCATTCAAGCAGTACATGCCAAGCAAACCAGGCAAGTATGGAATCAAGATCTGGGCAGCATGTGATGCCAGG
Organism: Embiotoca jacksoni; assembly: GCF_022577435.1. Taxonomy (NCBI): domain Eukaryota; kingdom Metazoa; phylum Chordata; class Actinopteri; family Embiotocidae; genus Embiotoca; species Embiotoca jacksoni. Next base: position 96,176 of record NW_027185453.1, on the reverse strand, counting down.
AGCAGCTATGCCTGTAATATGCAGGTCTACACGGGAAAACCTATTGATGGAAGGCCAGAAAAAAACAGGGCATGCGTGTTGTACAGGACATGACAGCCGGTCTCAAGGGGCATAATATCACGTGATAACTTTTTTACGTCATATGCGCGGTCAGGAGCTGCTGAAATGAAAGCTCACCATGGTGGGGACTTAAATGCTACAAATGTGATGCCTATGTTTGCAAGGCACACTTCGACCTAATTGCACAATGCCACTCCTGTGCATGAACACACACACAAACACACACACACACACACACACACACACACACACATGTGTGTGTGTGTGGGGGGGGGGGGGAGTGAAGCTTTTAAGGACACCTACAGACGTAACATAAGAGTGTAATCTGCCACTTGACAAGCTCAAGAACAAACTTCTTGTCGTGTGCCTTGTAGAATTAGGCTTATATATAACTTTGTTTTTTGAAGAAGTAGAATCTGGTTTTCAGTGATTAGATTAGAAAAGAGACAGAACCATCCATCTACTCTGCTTCTTTGTCTCCTTCCATCCTCTCCGCTTTCTTCTTCTTCTGTGCAAAATGCACAACAAACTACAACACGACAGTCAAATGCAATTTCTGCCCTAATTGAGTGTGTATGACTGCGGTCCCATAAGTCTCTTCAATAACAAGCCCCACAAAGTAATGAAATTAAACCACATCCGTTACTTTCTGAGGAAAAAAGACAAAAGATTTCCCAGAAACTGCTCTGATTCTGTTAACGTCGACTCGGGGAGATATTGTGTATGTTTGTGAGTGTATTTGACATCAAGAACTTTAATGTCGTCTGGAATCAGGTTTATCAGCAGCAGATGTACTTTTAATGTCATCCTGGAGATGAATTAGTGTTTAAGGCTGAACATGACATCATAGAAGGAGCCCAGCTCCTGTTGGAGCTGCATGTTAGCTAACAGCTCATGTGTTTTGGGAGTAATTACAGCAGGGTGAGATTCTTTGCTCTTACACTTTTGATCTAATTAATTAAAATATTCCCAGTGTGTGTGTGTGTGTGTGTGTGTGTGTGTGTGTGTGTGTGTGTGTGTGTGTCCTGTGCCCTTCCTACTGCTGCAATTTGCCAACTCACTGCTCAGTGCATATGCATGTGTACATATGATTGGGCTGTGTAGCTAGTGTCTGTCTGTCTGTCTGTCTGTGTGTGTGTGTGTGTGTGTGTGTGTGTGTGTGTGTCTGTCTGTGTGTCTGTGTGTGTCTGTCTGTGTGTGTGTGTGTGTGTGTGTGTGTGTGTGTGTGTGTAGGAGAGAGAGAAAAGTATGAGGCTGAGTTGCTGACTACTCCTGTCAGCACAACAAAAGGGCCTGCTGGGGACAGGGGCTTAGACACACACACACACACACACACACACACACACACACACACACACACACACACACACACACACACACACACACACACACACACACACACACACATCAGCGTGGGAGCTTTCTGGAACAGCAGCCCCATTCTTCTTCTCAGTGACTCCTCTGCTCCGGCTCCATCCTCAGCAGCTCAGCGATGAGCAGCTCACGGCTGCCAGCGAGAAGAAACTAGACTCCGTGTGGTTTTGAGGTGCTTTCAGAAAGAGGACCGGACATTCACAAAGTGCTCTACCTGGGTGGGCACTGATTGCTCGAGGAAAGGGACAAAGCTGCTCTCATAGTGGTGGGCTAGTGATGTTTGCCACATCATGCACATACTGTAATCCACCGCTGCATCCATTTCATTACAACACACAAACACGGTCAGAGGCTATCGAGTTGAAAAATGAATAGATATCCCACAGATTTTCTGCATGGACTGGCAGTTGGAGCTTAGCCTGGTATTACCAGCCACGAAGTCGCCACATGAATTTATGGATCTGGCTACGGTTCACTGGAGATGGTTTCTAGTTGTTGCACCCTAATAGGTGATGATCTTCGAGTACATTTTTAAACTGTGGAAACAGTGGAAAAATCAGTACTGATCACCATATGTCGCATCTTGTGTGCCGAAACTCTTCCACCGCTGGCATTTTTGGAACCACATTAAGAAACCAGCGCTTCACCAACAGTCCGGTCCGTCGTTCAGCCGCAGCCCAACTTGTAGGTGCTGACCACCTCCACATCAACCCCTTTCATGGGGCGACCTGCACATGTCACAAAGTCTTCCACCAGACACCTGTAGTCACAACACGCAGAATTTCTGCATATGGTGTCACTTTGAGTTATAAGTACACTTCCCTGCAGTGCACCCACAGACTGAATATAAAAGTGGATGTAGCTTCCAGGTCTGAAAAATGAGGACGATGTGGAAGTGCCTTGCGCTGTAATACCACAGAGTACCATAAGAGGTTGGCCCCATTCAACCTCTTTCATAAAATCATAAAAGTCAGTACATTTTACCACAAGTTATTTAGGTGTTGTTAGCTAAAGTCGCTTCTTCTTATTAGTTTTCTTGCTGTCCATCTTGAAATAAGATGTGAGGTCCTCTGTGATCCACGTCACCAGGTCAGTGTGACTCCACCCACCATGTGTGAGCGTGTTTCTCAGCGAGGGGTTAAAAATCTACTGTAAGAAGCCGGAGCAGTCATCTTCATGATATTTGATGTCATGGCAACTGACCTGAAGTCATTCAGCACATTGTGAGTTCCACAATAGAGGGACCGTCCCTGTCGAAAAACATGCGGAAATTCTCCTCCGCTCTCCTCTGACCTGGTCTGTGGTGACGGGCTTACATTGTTGGTGATGGAGGTACATCGGTAGCTGATAGGTGATGGGATGAGAACAAGACTGGCAAGAGGGGGGATTTAAATTCCATCCATCGATACCTGCCTCATCCAGAACAGGGTCACGGGGGAGCTGGAGCCTATCCCAGGTGGCTGTTGGCGAAGGTTCAGGTCGCCAGTCCATTACAGGGACAACACAGAAAGATGACCGATTCCCCAAACGTGCACATTTTTGGATGGTGGGAGGAAGTCAGAATACTCGGAGAGAACCCATGCAGGCATGGAGGGAACATGCAAACTCCACATAGAAAGGCGTCCACCCCAGCTAAGGTCTGGATCGAGTCCCCCGTCCCCAGATCCTTCACTGCTACCTGCACCACCAGCTCCTCTTTTTGTTTTTTCTTGGTATGTTCATATGGCTGTAGTTTGCTTTGCTTTGTCTTTCCCTACTTTAGTTTGATGTTATTTATGTTGAAAAACTATGGGGCTGTATTCTTTTTTTTTTATTTTTTTTTTTATCTTGCTTGTGCATTGCAGCACTTTATCATTCACCTGGCAGACCAGACAGACGTTGTGTCAAAATGGCAGAGAAACAAAACAAAAAGTTTCAATGTGTTGTGTTGTGCAGAATTGAGCATCAGATTTGTTGGAGCTTGTGTGGTTCTGCTTGCATGACATCTTGTCCCCTGACGCTGCTGCATTTACGGCCCCTCGTGGGTCTCTGTATTTTTCTGCATCTGCCCTAAACAAAATATTTGTTCCAGTTACGCCTGCTGCCGTGTTAAAGTCAGTGTGCCTTTGTCCCAGTGTGCGTATGACTGCATCTGTGAATATACTGTATGTGAGCTCGCCTTTGTGAGTGAAACAGAGCGTGTTTGTTCTCTCAGAAGCTCCTAAGTTGTGTCATGCTGCAGCCCGGCGACCCGGACATTATGGAATAGAGAAAGAAGACACAAAGAAAGAGAGCAGCGCTGGTCTTTCTGTGTCATGACTTGCTGGAGCTCATTCTGAGTCGAAATACATCAGAATAGATACGATTTTCCTCCACTTGAAAACTGAATTTTAGGGGTTTGGCCCAGACACATTTCCTTGATTTTGTGTTTTGTTTGTTGTTTACTTTTGTGCCAACTCCATTTTACATTTTCCCAGTGCCTGCAGTGAATGAAGTGACCTCTCTGCTGCTGCGACCTTTAGGTGAAAAACAAGACATGCTCTCATGATCTCATCCCCCAAACCAGTCGCTACTGGTTCCAACCACAGGTTCATTACCACACCAAAGACTGAGAGAGAGAGTTGGGAGAGGGAGGGGGTTAGAGGGACAGGAGAAGAGAGGCAGACCAAGATGAAGAGACGGTGAGATAAACAGGGAAACTTGAGATAAAAGAGAGAGAAGGATAAAAGTGGTTTGGTTTGAGAAGTGGGGACGACACAAATTATGTCAGGGGTCGTAAATGGATCATAATGACATTGGTTGTTGTTGTTTACTCAAATCTAAAATAAATCTAAGTCTGACATGCAGAAATGTTTCTGAAAATGACCCCATCCAGAAGTAATCAAGTTTTTAACCTTTTCAACATTCAAATCCTTCTACAAACCATAAAATCGTATTAATGGAGCAACAGTTTCCGAATGACCACCTGAGTCAGTTGGAGCCTTCATATTCTAAAACTCTGCATTGGCTTCAGCTTCAAGCTGTGGTAGTTCCCACTTATCTTATGATAAATACTTATACTTATGATATATGTGGTGTCAAATCTCTCATCTAACTCTATCATCTGTTTCACAAAATGTCTAACTAACCCTTCACATTGCTGCGAGCCCATGGGGCTTTGGTCAAACACATGGAGGAAAGACTGAGGTAACAAACTATGAAAGGATGTGATGCAGAACCACAGGAGAATTATTTTAAAGTACCACAGATATCCTTTCTTTTACTTCTGATGTAATTCCAACTCCAAAAATACTGAATCCATTATCTATCGTCATATGTTTCATATTTATCCAGTCGTTTGGGTCCATTCAGCTCCCTTTCCATCTGCAAACTCCTTCCTGTTTTGATGTTCACTTCTATGTGAATTTTGAATGTTGGTGTGACTGTGTTCATATTCACCGCGTGTTTGACAGGTTCGTTATGTTGTTGTTTTTTTATCTTCTTCCCCTTCTGTTTCTCCCCATCGTACGTCTACAGTTCGACATCAACCAGCTGATGACGTCAGTGAATGTAAGCCATAGCCTCAGTCCCATCCACAAGCCGCTCGAGTCTCCCAGCAGCATCGGCAGCTACGGCGGCAGCGGTGGCGGCGGCGGCAGCGGCGGCGGCAGCAGCACCACCAGCAGCAGCGTGGGCCGGGCCAACGGCGTGGGCGTGGAGCAGTCGCCGGTGGACCGCAGCAAGGGCTTCTTCCCCGACGAGTCGGAGCCGCTGCTTCGCTGTGACTCCACCTCCAGCAAAGACTCCGCCCTCAGCAGGAACGGCTCTTTCATTACCAAAGGTGAGAGAACGCAGGAAGGACGAGGTGCCGAGCTGAACCACGACCTAACCCATCATACTGAATTCTAAATTCAAAGACACTAGTGTCGTTAAAATACACTCATTGGGGCAGCTGTGGCTCAGTGGAGATTCCCACTAATTGTAAGGTTGGCAGTTCAATTCCAGGTTACTCCTGTCTATGTACCCGATGTGTCTTTGGGCAAGGCACTGATCCCCAACCGCTAAGTTGGAAAGACACAATCTAATTGCAGACCACTGACTGTAGTGATAGGTAAAGGGGGGATCCGCGGCACCTTGCCGTTTGCCAACTTGTGATCCATCGAGAGCTGAAGATTACACTGCTGAGAAAACTGAGACCACGATCGGCTGCTTAAATCAGTTCACTTGGAAATTTATGTCAGGCTTGATGTCAGTCAGTTGCTGTGGCACCACGTCTGGTTAACCACTGCAACGACCGAGCTCTTTTGAATTCCCAACTGGATCTGACTCCATTGCAACAGCACTCGAGCGTCATGTCTAAATCATAGACAAAAACATAAATAATAACTCAACATCCACTTTCTAGATCACTGTCTGAACTTTATCTCCATCTAGTAGCCATGGTCTTTTTTATTCCACAGTCTGTCTTATGTAGCAACTGTCTGTCAGTTTGGTCATGTATATCATATTCATTTTGAGACATGATAATATGCAGTATACTGAATGACTGTGCCCCCCTCTGGCAGAAAAAACAAACAAGTGATTGAAATTGTTCGGCTTAAATATCCTATTATGCATAACAGAGCATCATTTACTGAGATGCATTATGACCAACCCGGTCAGTCCATGATATATATATATATATATATCAGAGGGAGCTCAATTGATGAAGGAAAAGTGTGTCATCTTATGAGTCTGACTCAATACCCGAGTCATCACTTTGTTTTACTCCCATTCAGGTTTCACACGGTGATCCAAGCAAATCCACTGTGCTCTCTATTGCATCCTCGTTAATTGTCAGTGTGATTGGAATGAGTTTGATTTTCACTGCTCGTTGAAGCTGAAGCTGTAACTGTACCTGTAGCAGCCAACTGGGACAGGCAACAAGCAAATGCGACCGGTGTCAGTAAGAATACTCATGACATCCAAAAAACCTAAAACAAATCATTTTAATAGCTCTCACAATCCCCAGAGTAACTTAAAAAAAAGTGTCCTTAATCACTCACCTCAACGTTTTTAGCTGACGAGGCATTTCTGGTGGCCAACACAGATCATTATTGTGAAAGCAGAGATCGGTTAGCAGCGGCTGGCGCATCAGCAGTTTCACATTCTTTACACTCTTTGCAAATTGAGGCACTCACTAATGTGTCTCAGTCTTATTGGAAATGACGTAACAGTGGTGCACTCAGCTCAAACATGTGTGGGTGCTGACCGCCCTCATGTGGTGACTCGGGGTATTGCTCTTTTAATTAACATTTAAATGTATATTTTCATTAAATATTGTATATTTATAGAGAAATAAAAAAAATTAAATTCATGATATAGGAAATATTACATTTTGTAATGTGCAAAAAAGTATACAATTTACTATAATTTGAAGAGGCTTTTTCCTGTGACATCACTGCTGTGTTAGGAGTGTTTTACTTCATTAATGTCACTGCCAACTCAGATTACAAGATACTAACATGACACGAAACTTTGGACACATTCCATGCGTTTATATTCCGACAGAGGAGAAAAGGTTGAATTTGATACGCAATTATTTCAGCCTTCTCCCTTCCTTCATTTTATAGTCTGTGGCTCGCCCCCTTCCTAAAAGGGTCAACAGAATGAGGTGCAATCCCTCACTGAGAAGATATAATTTACTTATTCAACGGTTTAACTGATTATGTTGATTCTGTTTGATATAATAGATTTCTGAGGAAATGATTGCCGAGTTACATGAGGTGTGACCCAGATTTCTGGCCACAAATTAGTTACATATCATTAAACCTGTATTTAATGTTTGTTTGTTTTTTCACTCCTGTCGGGCAGCAGAAACCAGCTGTCAACACAACGGTCACATATCATCACCTTTTACGTTTACTGAAGGAAGAACCTGTTAGAAAACCGTTGCTTTGAGGAGATATAGCTGGAAAGTCCCTGCAAACCCACTCAGGTGTTTCACCTCTAGATCGGAGTTGGAAATGTGTTCTAATTTGTGGGATAGCACCTGTGATACACAGTCAAAACCTAGATTTTGGGGGGAACTACTGGTCGTAAACTGGTTTAAGATAAGATAAGATAAGATAAGATAAGATAAGATAAGATAAGATAAGATAAGATAAGATAAGATATAGGTAGCAAAATACAAAGAAAAAAAATACACATACAATAAAAAATAGAATAGAATGAAAAAGTCTTAGAAAATTGAATAAAAAAGAATAAACGTATAGATACACACACAAACAAGCTTTATAAATTAAATGGACTAACCTCTAGCACTCATGTAAATAGCTGCCTAACACTCATCTCCGCCTCTCTGTTTCCCCTCCAGAGAAGAAAGACACGGTGCTCCGGCAGGTGCGTCTGGACCCGTGCGACCTGCAGCCCATCTTCGACGACATGCTGCACATCCTGAACCTGGACGAGCTGCACGTCATCGAGGAGATCCCGGCCGCCGAGGACAAGCTGGACCGGCTGTTTGAGATCGCCGGAGTGAAGAGCCAGGAAGCCAGCCAGACGCTGCTCGACTCGGTCTACAGCCACCTCCCCGACCTGTTGTAGCGGAGAATTGAGGAAGATACGAAGAGGAATGTGTTTGGGAAGAGATGTGTCAGATGTGGTATTATTCGGACATATTGACATATGAACCGACTCATTGTGCCACTTTCTCACACGGTTCATGCTGGGTGTTTACTTTGCGTTTACTCCCTCCGATGGCTCTCTCAAATCTTTAACTTGCATCTTCCTTCAATCTCATTCTTCTCCTGTCTGCTGTGTACACTATTACTCCTTTAAAAACACCTCTATCCTATCTTAAATACGTGGTCAGCACTCAATGTAACTAAGCACGTCTTGTGACCTTAACAGTGAGGCTCAAGAATTTCCTCACCTAGGATGAAAAGGAGCTGAATCGACTCCACTGTTAGACACAAATAGCACTTTCTTTGTCTTTAATGGCCAATGCCTTCATGTGTCGAGGATAATACCAGCATTCTTTTGTTGTCTCTGTCAATCATTCAGGCTTGTCTTTGCCTTTAACTTGATTTCACTTTTAAAATATGATTTAAAATAATAAAATCAATCACTGCTAACTGATTGAAAGAAACTACACACGGACGTAAGTAAGCTATAACTCCAAACGACACTGGTATTATCCTTCGATTTCAAGGTTCTTGTAAACCATCACCTCAGATATTTTTTGCCCAGGTGTGGATTGACCTGTAAGTCATGTGCCTGAACAATCCGTTATCCCTGCTCATTAGCCCCCCCCCCACCCCCCAGCTGCCTGTAACTGTGAGCAGATCACCTGTGGGTATTGTAACAACCAGCAGGTAGCAGCATTAGCTAAGATGGCTGACCTGCTGCTCTGGAAAAAGAAACCATATATCAGAAAATATCCAAGAATTGAGTAAATGTTTACCTTTTTTTTTGATATTGTGATATATGGCTTTGCCTTGAACTCTTTTGCTCAAAGACAACAACAAAAACTGAACAGGGAGTTTGCAATATCGCTTGCTTCTCTGGAACCAAAGCCATATATCTAACAGGGTTTAGATACGTCGCTTTGGAGGCTCTGTCACTGTTGGACTCGTGGGCGGGACACATTGAATACTTACACATGCAGATCTCTGCTAGCTAGCCCTGTTTGCCTCAACAAATGTAGCGTTGATAAAGTGTTCTTGATACATTTTGGAGCTTCATGTCGTCGTGGTGTTCGACCACACCCGGCTGTCTGAGTGTTCCTGTGCTATAATATAAAAAAAAAAAAAAAAAAAAAGTAGATTATTTTTTACCATTTATGTTGCTACATGTTCTATGTAGTTGATATTAAAATGTAATAATGATGCATTAATTCTTTTTTTTCTATTGGAGAAGCAGCAATGTACTTTCTGTGTCCTTAATATATATTTTTTTCTTTCCCTCATTCTGAAACGCTGTTCACTAACATTTGGTTTTGTTGTAGTGTTTCCTATATTTAGTTTGATTTATTATGCCTATCGTCGTATCTTTCCGTTCACATTTTAATTTCCTCTTTTCATGGGCATTCACATGTATTTCCCCCCCCACTCTGTGTTCCAAGACGACCTGGCTGGGATGTAAGATATGCATACTCCATACTCTACTTGAAGTCTGTCTACTTGTGTTCCTTGATTTAAAGATCATGTACTCTCTCAGTTCCTTCCCCCCTGTCCCACATTCTTTCAACAATACGACACCTAAAAAAAAAGCACCACCAAAAAAACCCTCATCAACGTTCGGAGAGGATTTTGCGCCACGAGAGCAGCAAATGATGGACTCTTGTTTTCACCATGTCAGTTTCTACTGCGGTGCTAGAACTAAACTTTCACCAGTTGGCCTGACACAAGGGAAGAGGGACTTAACCTCAGACTAATGACTATTTAAAATATTCCAGACTGCGTGGAAAACAGTGAAGGTTGTGCTGCTGTGGACTGCTTGCGGGATGTTGACGACGAGGACGGCGACGATGATGTGGATGTGTGAGGATGCGTGAGCTCGCTCCCCGCTTGTGCCGTGGAGACTTAAACTGCAGGATGTGAACTTTTTATTTTGGAAGTCTGAAAGGATGACGGTGAGGTGTGACATGCACATGAAGCTTGAGTGGATGATTTAATCAAATTTCACGCGTGTAACCAGTATGTTTACTACTACAGTATGTAACCTCTTAAAATCAACAAATTAAAGCTCAACACTTTTGTCATAACTTTGCGTGCAATTCTCTTATTCAAAACTTGCCATCACTTGAAAAGGGTCTGTTTAAAAACATAGAGGTTACACGTATTATGTCAGTTTCCGTTTTTTTTTTTTTTTTTTTTAAATGATTTTGCACAAGCACGGCTTCTAAATGTGTCACATTTACAGCATTTTAAAATTATGACAGTCTGCCCTCCATGAAATTGGGTCTGTTCACCCTCCATAGAGAATCGTTTGCAGTTGTTCCATCCTTCTGGGTGTAGACCTCCAATTTATTTTAGCCAATCAGCTTCCGCTGGAACCTTCCGGTACTCTGGAATCGCTGCTGCTACCTATGGACCTTGTCCACCAAAGCAGTTTTTCTGGAGTACAGTATATATATATATATATATATATATATATATTTTTTAAAGAACATCAGCAGCCTGAAGAGGTGCTGAGCATTTATTCATCCCTGAGAGCTAAATGTTTGGTGATTTTAGTCAACATGTTAAGGCAGCGCTTGTCACTGTCACCAGCCGTCAAATCACAGTGAAGGAGCGGCAGGAAAACTGAGATTGGAAGGCTCACGAGTTGAGTTCCCAGACTGTATTCATTGCAAATAAAAGTCTGCACTTTCCTGCATGAAAATATATAAAGTAGAGTTAAATTAAATAAAGATTACGGGCAACAACAAAAAAAGAGATCCATTTGGAAAGTTGAACACCTTGCTGATCAGGAAATATTTTTGTAATTTTAAGCTTCATAGATTAATTTAAGGGTCACCACTGATTTGTCTTGAGCCACTCATGCCACACACCTGGGAAACAGCAAAAGGGTGATTTTGGACTGTGTAAACAATTGGGAACCTTTGGATCACTTTCCATCGATAAAATATAACCTAAACGCTATTGCATAAAGAGAGGAGCGTGCTGATAGAAGCCAGATAATGTGGTTATGTCACCACCAGTTTTGTGGGAGGCCCGTGGGTGTTCGAAGTGATAGAGGTGAGTCAGGTGAGTTAACCTCTGGTCAGAGAGGCACAAAACACTCATAAGAGATAAACAGCAACATCCTCATGCCAGACATGCAACACGCAGGTTCAGATTCTCAAGAGGCAGTGGCATGTCCTCCGATTTCTGGGAAGGTAACTGCTACTTACAGATACTGCTGTCACACTCATCCTCCAATGTAGCCCGGTTGCGACTTCACTTGTGCTTTTTTGCTTACTCTGACATCTAAAGCTACCAAAGAATGTAAAAAAAGAGGATTCCAACTTTGGTTTCCATGTGAAAAGACTACTAGTTAATGGATTAAAAAGTCAATAACACGCCATACAATAAATGCAGCATATTCCTAGTATTGGGTTGTCTATCACTGTAGAGGAGGTTTTTATTTGATAATGTCCACCTTTTGTAAAAGATGTGCCCTCTTGGTCGATATTGCTAAAACCTAATGGCAATAATGATCATTTATGGAAGGTGTTAACTATGAAAATACTTTAATACTCAAAATGTCTCTAAAAAAAAAAAAAAAAAAAAAATAGATAAAGAAATTTGGAACCTTTTAGAAATTTTGATGATTTTGACATGTCAAACTTTCTTTCCACAATAAAGCCTATGTCATGTTTACATCTCCCACAGCAAAACTAATTTGCATAATGTGCAAATTACATTCTGTTTACTCTTCATTCTTTACCTCTCCATCTCATTCCTAGTCTGGAAATAACAGAATTTCTGCATGCGTCAACCTTTTGTGACCAATATGCACATCCCATCACTTCTTTCTCGATCCCCCCTGCATACCCACCGTGAGTTATTGTTGTAGAAATCCCTCAACTTCTCACTGAACTACTCCGAATAAAGAAGGTCAGTGTGGCTCTGGTTACACTCACTGAGATGGGAGCATAAACTTTTGGAAAAAAAAAGATTCTGGAAGGGTTATTTTGTGTGTTGGTGTTTAAGTTCACTTCACCAGGCCAAGGACCTACTCAAAATCTGAGTCACAAAGATTTCAGGGATCCTTGCCAATTCACAAAGGACCTGGTTTTTCTTAGAGGACAATGGAGGGCGTGTTGGATGTCATGTATCCAGTGCCGGCCATATTGGAGATCTTTAAGGATTAGACTGCATAACACATCAGTTACCAGTGTAAATGAGTCAGCATTGGATGAAGCATGGGTCAAGCACATGTTATATTGTCATATGGCATGATAGCATCATCAGTTAAAGCTTTTAGCATTGACTTTGAACAAAACAATAGACCACAGGCAGTTAACTGCACACAGGAGGCAAAAACATTTTGAGTTTTTGAAGTTTTAAGATTCTTGTTATTTTTGCTGGCCTCTTCAAGTAAATAGTTTTCTGTGTCAGTTCGACACACTTTTAATAGAATCATTCCAGTGATTTAATTGAATCAAGTCAAGCAGCAGATAGAAAAATGAAAATACTCAAATGGTGTAATTTATCTCCCCCACTGGATTCCTGGATGCTGTAAATGTTGTGTAGAAGCTGTAACAGACTGAACACACTGCACAAACAGCCTCTTCAACCAAGAGTACATGAAATGTCCTGTCACTCACATGAGTGCTGTACATGTACTGTATGTCCTTTATGTTCCAGACAGGTTTGGAATCTTGTTTGTACTTTCCAGAGTCACATCGGCTGCGTAACTTAAACTTCTTGGAAAGAGGGTGAGAACCGGTGCGGTATCTCAGCAACCTTAGAAGAGGATCGGAACTGGCTTAGTGGACCGCTTTCAGTTTATATGTAAAAATATTTTTACATGAAGTTTGATATTACATGGAGTTAGATAATGTCTAATTAAAGATGAATAATTAACTCATAACATTTAGCCATATTACCAACTTGAAGTTCGCTACAGAACTTTGGGCGCATGAAAAAGGCGACTGAATATTAAGGATATTACAACAGCAAAAGCAATGTGTTTCATAGAGTACGGATGGATTTGGAAACAGTAGCCTGCTCCGACTATCGCTGACTTGTAAAGCCTCTTTGGTAGCAAACCAAATTTGAGCAGAGTACAGTAACCATCACTTAAAAATGGATGAAGTGGTTCACTGATATATGACGAAGGGCCAAACAAAAACAAGCCAAACTGGCCTTAATTAAATGTCATAGCGAACAAAGATCTAACCTCTTAGAAATACAACCGAAGCACGAACACGCGTATGTTTTGGCAACAGAACTACTTAGGGTTAGGAAATAAGTATTAAAATAATACTGACATACGTTTTATGATTTAAATATGTTGACTTTCGTTTTCTCAATGACTGAAACACCATTCTCATTAGTAAAAGTTGTGTTTTTCCATGGCAGCTCTTGTCCGTCTTTCCTCTCCCTCACCTGACGTCCTCCTTCAACCCAGGTCGTCATGGTAACATTGCTGAAGGGCACCTCCGGTGTATCTCTCGGACACCAACAGCTTTGAAATAAATGACAGGATTTGACGCCCTGGAAACCACAACAGGCTGGCAGACCTGTTGACAGTCGGAACGACTGATTTGTCTGCAGCCCTTTCATTACAACTAAATTACTCTTTTTTTTTTTTTTTTTTTTACTTCGCTTTGTCTCAGTCTGCAAAGAAAGTCTGCTGATGTGACTTCCATCCGATTACATTTCCATTTTGTTCCTGTTCCAATGAAAATGATGAAAATCTCACCAACTATGTAACCAGGTTCAAATCATCGTCTTCCTCATTGGTCAATCAGCACACCTGCATTCAGATAAAGTCATTGTCTCAAATCGTATGATGGAGCTGGAATGAATTTCCCTTTTTGCCATCTGCTTTGAAACAGTTTTACCACAAAACCAAATTTTATTTTACTCTAGATGTGCACATTTTACAACACACTTCACTTTAGTTGCCCAATTATTGAAGCATTAGACTGCATAACACATCAGTTACCAGTGTAAATGAGTCAGCATTGGATGAAGCATAAGTCAACAACATTACTTTTGTAAAATTACTTATTTTATCCAAATCATACTTATTTCTTAACCCTAAGTAGTTCTGTTGCCAAAACATACATGTGGTTGTGCCTCAGTTGTATTTCTAAGAGGTTAGATCTTTGTTCGCTATGACATTTAATTAGCCCCGTTTGGCTTGTTTTTGTTTGGCCCTTTGTCATAAACCAATTAATCACTTCCTCCATTTTTAAGTGATGATTACTGTACTGTGCTCAAGCTGCAATCGGTCCACAAAGCCAGTTCCAATCCTCCTGTAAGATTGTTGAAATGCTGCACCGGTTCTCACCCTCTTTCCAAGAAGTTTAAGTTACGCAGCCGATGTGAACTCTGGAAAGTACAAACAAGATTCCAAACCTGTCTGGAACATAAAGGACATACAGTACATGTACAGCACTCATGTGAGTGACAGGACATTTCATGTACTCTTGGTTGAAGAGGCTGTTTGTGCAGTGTGTTCAGTCTGTTACAGCTTCTACACAACATTTACAGCATCCAAGAATCCAGTGGGGGAGATAAATTACAGCATTTGAGTATTTTCATTTTTCTATCTGCTTTAACCACAATGCCGGAAAGGCGTAACTGCCCTTTTGGCCTCAACTGGTTTGGTGTGTTCAGTGTTCAAAGTCTTTTGGTCTTTGGATAACGCCACTAAAATAATTAACAATTCATCTGTATCTTGTTGGCAGTATAGGAAGCTCATCAGGAGCTTTCATTATATATATATATATACACACAAAAAATGTCACCTACTGAATCTCACCCTACTGTTAAAGTAAAAAGCTTCCTGTCCCAGTTAATTCTGTGTTTTAACAATTTTAAAGACTTAAAACAGGAAGAAAAACATCTAATCACAATACATCGCTGATGATCTTGACGTCTTGCGTGCTAAGGTCCACATTGTTTTGTTCCCACTACCTCGTAAGGACATGGCTGTCAGACATGTGGCTGTGTGTTCATTTGAAGAGCTTTGATTTATGTGTTTGTCTTTGTTGAAATATTTCCTTAAGGTCTCAGTGATCTTAAACCACATACACCAGGCCTTAATTTGTTTTTCTTTGGTATCATATTTTCATCATTTCCTCAACTACTTAGCATCAAAGTGAAGAAGACAGCGAGTTGGCTCACCTGTCAGGTGTGTGTGTCAGGACTGGTTGAATTATTTTATTCACTGTAGTGTCAGATTCTTACTGGAAGTGCAGAATAACCAGCAGAGCAACTCCCCCCTGGCCCTGTCACTGGTTGCGGTTGTGCTTTCATGTGCAATGTGTCACTGCCACTGTGTACAGTGGAGTCTATGGAGTCTGTTGCTGAGATTGACGAAACACAACAGGGACTCCGATAGGGGTTTGGTGTCTGCATGAGGCCAGTATTAAGACCTCAGAGAGAGGTTAATGGATTAAACCTCCAGCCTACCTACCACAGAGCTGACGGTCTGACCTCCGTATGCAGCTCTTGTACCCAACACTATCTGGTTTTATCATTTAGTTTTTATCATACAGGAGGCTTAACTACCCCAGAGTACAAAGTCTTGTTTGCAGAGACCACACATTCAAAATGAAAGTATGAAATGATTCAAAGGAAGGTCACAAAATAATGTCAACACTCAGAAAAAGCTAACCAAAGTCATATTTCTGATTTCAAAATACAGTTATGTTTAAAATGAAAAACTGAAATTTGATTATATGATTTTTTAATTGTGTTCCTTTAATATGTATGTGCCATGGCCACAATATGCAATTTGAATTGGACTTTCATACAAATACATTCATTTTCGTAAAAAAAAAAAATTCTGTTACTTATGTTTTTAAATCATATAAAACGAAATATATAAAGAAATATATAAGTATGTCACCTAAGTAAATTACTGTGGAAATGACTTTACAGACCTACATACCAACAGCAAATATGTTTTACAAGGAATGATAACTGCAACATAATCACTTTTGGACATGTCAACAGGCCTAAACACACTGGGCATGACAAATAAACAATAAGCCAAATAATTGCCTGCAAATATTTTCCAACAAAGCCTTTAATAGGCGCAGGGATGCACAGTTGCGACAGTTGTTAAGAAACAAGTTTCAATACATCGCTTGAGTTGACATCTTTTCTATTTCACATATTTTACAGTGTTCTGCTGCATTGGTTGATGACTTTATTATGTCCACAAACTCAGAAAAATCAAATTGCCTTTAAAAAAAACAACTACTTTTTTTCCTTCTATGTAAAAGTACTCAACAGTTTGAAAAGATATATTTGAACTTTTTTACTTGTCTATACTTGAACAATTGGTAGATGCTTAGAAGGCATCAGATGACAATGAAGGCAGATTCTACAGATTTGTTTGCCTGCTACACCTGACCGTATAATTGATCTGGATTTAAATCTATTTGCTCCTTTGTGCTACAGTCGTCCTGCTGCTTCGGGTTATCATCTTACTGTTTTTATGTTCCTGTTCCTCTCTGATCAGAAAAAGATCAGAGTTAAAGAAGCAGCTTATCTTCTTGTGAGGTTTCACATATGCCCACGTCAGCAGAAACGTAGAAAACAGCTGATGAAATCAGACAAGGAAACTGGGGGGAATTGTTAAAGCTGTTGACTCCACAATATTGAGGAAGTTTTTTGCACTGCGTGTTTCCCAAATGTCAACATACGGGTTTGACAGCCTCTGCACTCTGCACGCTACTTTTGTGCAGTGTGTTACTGGAGCAGCAAACGAGTGGATCAGAGGAGAGAGAAGGTGAACTATGGTAAGGCTGATCTCTATTTTACGAGCTGTTTTACAGGAATGGGCTCACTGAGGGAGCAGCTTGTTTTCACTTTGACCTCTTTTCTGATTATGGAGGAAACACTTTGTATGGTGTCTTCTCAACAAAGGAAAGTTGTGTTAGTGCTGGAAGTAACTGTTAGGTCAATCCGTTTGCTTTGACCCATCGGCATCATTGTAGCTTTCTTCTATCTGTTTTCTTTAACAATATTCCTTGAGCGTTAGCCTTGTGGACTGAATACGACTTTATGGATCATGGATAGTTATTTATTGAAATCCCATTTATTTGTCTTCAGCGATAACACGGGTGTCTGCTGGTGTCCTCTAGCAAACACTAAGGCGGTATCTGCAGTTCACACAGATATTTTAGATTAATGGCTGTTAAACGTAGTCTCCTCTGGAGTTTTGGTCATAAGTATTAGAAACCGCCAGGCTGTTTGTTTGGTTAAATTATTAACTAGAAGGAAGGTAGATGTAGTCGTTAAATCAAATATGCACAGTGCGACAAAGGCTTTACGCACTAAATATATGAATGATTTTTAAAATACTAAAATTAAAAGTTTTTATTTGTCCATTAGATTTGTACAAAGTACAGTACACTAAATCAAATCAGTACGGTCTTTAAACAGCACCAATACTCCTCGGCACATGCACTCATTTTTCTTAATTGGCAGGCAAGGTGTTCAGCATCCTGGAAAATTTGCTTCAGTTCTTTTGTGGATTTATTCTTGTTATATTCTGTCTCTTAAAGTCATTTCAGAGTGACTTCATGATGTTAGGATTGTGGCTCCTGAGGGCCAGAACATCTGCTGCAGGATTTCTTGTTATTCTTCAGGCTTAAGATATTTCATCATGACTCGGACTGATTGTCTGCGCTTGTTGTCCTGATGCAGAAGGACTCCGATCAGATGACTCTCTTATGGCATTGCGTGATGGAAAATAATCTAAACATCAGGTGCCTTAAACCTTTACATCTTGCTGTATTTTTGGGCGCATTCTAAAACCAATATTATACCAATATAATATAATATAATATTATTAATCAGCTATACAGTAGGCCTATATCCAAACAAATGTTTTTGCAATAGTCCTTTCCATGGGGTTATCAAACACCTTTGACAAAAATATGTATTGGAGGTCGGATCTTCTATAGTTAATTGTCTCTCTGATTGGCCAATACTGGGCGCTATATCAGTTGGGCTGTAATGTGTATATTAAATTGTATTGTAAGTAATACATATTATGTATAATGAATCTAATTTTTTTTTTTTTAAACTAATAATCTAGATAAAATAATTATAACATTAGCTCCAGTTCAATATGTTTAAACCATTTGACAGCTCGACATGAATTTTACACAATCTGTATTTCTTATAATGGCAGGTTCCATAAATATGTAAATACGAAAGAAAAACAGTTCATAACCGTCTCTGTATAATTCAGCATTTTCCCTTTTTTAAAACTTTATCATGCACATGTTTTAATGCGCGCCTGTCACTTTAGATTGGTGCGATACAGATAAAGTATACCTAATATTTATACCTATTTTGGGGAGGCTGTGGCTCAGATGGTAGAGTGGGTTGCACACTAACCAGAAGGTTGGTGGTTCAATCCCCAGCTCCTCCTGTCCACATGCCTAAGTGTCCTTGAGCAAGACACTGAACCCTAAGTTGCTCCTGATGGTGTACCATCAGTGTGTGAATGTTCTCCTGATGGCAGCACCTTGCATTGTGATCTCTCTCATTAGTGTGTGAATGGGGAAACCATGTTAAAGTGCTTTGAGACCAGAAGGTGATAAAGCACTGTACAAGTACAGACCATTTAATATTTCCAATTTGTTTTTGATTGTCTTGTTCACATTTCTAGAACATATTGTTTTGAAGGCATTGGATTTTTGCGTCATTTATTGGATGTAATATTGGATTTTTGCTGCTGTCTTATTTATGGTAGTTTCTGTTTCCTCTTGTTTTCAAGGTTCTAGTGGAATTTTTTTAGAACATCCAAAAATACCAAATGCAAAGCTTTGTGATTACATATTCTGTTTCACACCTGTTCTCCTACATGACAATTAAAGATGCATTTATAAAATAGTTCTTACTGAATGTTCAAGTATACGCAAATACCCCAAATTTTACTTCTTTCTTCACCTTTAAACTTTGCTAATGTTTTCATGTGCGAAGTCCCATAAGTGAAAGATTATACTTTTTATTTTGTTCTTTGTATTTTCGATTGAAAATACAAAGAACAAAATAAAAAGTAATGTTGCTTAAAAACAAGGAGCATTTCATGTTTATCTGTTGACTGCCTATTTATAATTTATAGCCTGTTTGACTTTTCCTGTTTTTGAGAGCTTGACACACTTTTCTCACATTTCCAATGTTAATTAATGTTACTTTCATATAACCAGAATTTTGCAGCCAACTACTTTGCTTGCAGCAGTTGCATTGCATCGCTGTATAAACCATTGTAAAAGTAACGAAAGCCTTAGAGCTGGCAAGCCAAAGCTAACGAAGTTAGCTAGCAAATGGTAATTGAAACTGAATGGTAATGGTAATTGAAAAAAAAGATTTTGTTTACATTTTTTTATATGATGTGAAAATAGAAAAAAGTTCTGCACCCTCAAAATTTCAAGGATAACCCAATCCAGTTAAAGACTTATTTCCACTGTAGGTTTTGATGAATGCATGGACTCTTTCATTTACATGGCTCCATTAGCTTCCAATAAAGAGCTCACATTAAAGTATTTAATAGTAGAGTATTTTTTTTCTTTGATCATGTGACAACAGTTGCTTTGTTTGGTGCTGCACCTGTGAACTAACTGCTGTTCACTGACACTCGTAACTTTTAATGGCATGTCGCTGCCATCTATGTCCTCAGCAACAGCAGAACAATGCTGTCATTTCAATTCATGTCATTGTGTCGTGTTGTATTACCTCAACAAAAGCGCATCAGATTGGGTGTGTCACTGGAAGCACGGACAATTATGTGTTCTTCCTCGGATATATTATCATTGAAATATCTTTATGCATTTCTGAACAGGTCTCCTTTGTGGCATCTCAAAAATTATAAATCTTCTGCTGGATCTTCTTGACTCACAGTCAGCGCTATGTGGAAGCTTCTTTCTTCGGCACAGTTAAAGTTATCTTGAAGAGGACCAGCCATTAAGGTGAGGTTTGAATGGGAGTATGTGAATGAAATCTTTCAAATTTTACCTGAGGATGACTTTCTACCTTTTTTTTGGATGATCCAACCTAATAAAGCCTAACTTTAATTTGAAAAAAAACAAAACAAAACAAAACGAACGCAAAAAACGATTCAAAGTTGAATTTTTTTTTTTTACCGGTTAAAAACTCCATGCAACAATGGGTGCTTGAAAAAAAAGTACATGGTTCAAGACTGTGTACTTGAAAATTCTGCGGGTGATGTGAATTATGACTCAATTTCAAATTCTGTCATGTGCACCACTAAAGGCTTTCAATTTTTGGTGTCAAGTTTAGGGCACTGTTTTAATAACACTAATAACAAAGCATTTCAAATGATTCCTCCTCCAGTGTTAGCATTATTGAACGGACAGGGGACTAGTTAAGGGTCAATGACTCTCTTTCATAAATAAATCTGTGCGGACAGATCGTGACTGACAGCAGCAGTGAGTAGGTCCACTGTAACCTCAACTGTTAACTGCTGGCTCGGCAAAGCATGACATACAACCGCCGGCCACAGATACCACTTGGTCTGGGTCAGGAACAAAAGCTTTCTTAGTTAGAGTGAGGAAAAGATCGTGGTTTAGGGTAAAATACGTGATTCTATGAAAGTAACATTACCATGTAAATGACATAACTACAGTTAAAAACTGTATATTGAGAAAGTAACTCACTGACAATCAACGTCACTTTCACATGGACTCACACTGGTCTCCTCAGTAACCGTCCTGGGTTTGATCCATCCAACCATCCCTGACTCACCCCCCCCCCCCCCCCCCCCCCCCCATTTGGACTTTACTCTTCTTTATACTTCATCACATGTCCTCCATCACATGACCTTCGTCACATGACGTCCAT
Source organism: Embiotoca jacksoni (assembly GCF_022577435.1). NCBI lineage: Eukaryota > Metazoa > Chordata > Actinopteri > Embiotocidae > Embiotoca > Embiotoca jacksoni. Next base: position 75,255 of record NW_027185453.1, on the reverse strand, counting down.
TTTTGACCCTGGTCATACATGCGTGTACTTTTCATGCCTAGCTGAGACAGAAGTCCTCTAGGTATCCTCTGGTGGATTGCTGTGTGTTTTAAACGATTGGCATGATCCCGCAATCTCCAGTCATTTGAACAACAACACAGTGCTGTCATGACAGAAACAAATTAAATCAAGTGTAATTTCTTCTTTATATTATAATTTTATTACATTATATTGATATTATAGGAATATTCTTTTAAATAGAGATCCAGATGGAATCACTAATTTCTTCTTTTTTCCTATTCTGCTCTTATTGAAAAGAATGGCAATACCTGAGAATGCTTTGGCCATCTTTGCCCTTATCGGGACACTTTTTATTTTGGAAACAAGGAATGTTGGGGAACGCACAGGTCTGGTTTTACGGGTAGGTGAGGTCCACTGTATCTATTTACTATAATTAACAGAAAATATGGGACTTGTACTTGATCGCTGTTTAGTTTTACAAATACCAATGATTTAAACCTTTTCGGTTTGTTTTCTGTCTTAGGAACACCATGAAGAAGAACACTTTCTACCACACACCCGGCAGAGAAGGAATGGTTGGTCTGATGAATGAATTAAGATTGTTCTATATGAATATTTTTGGGAAACAGGCAACACTTATTCAATTTCTGGCCGAGAGTTAGATTGATTTGATTTTTTTGATTTTATACACTTAATTAATCCCCGAGGGGAAATTTCTTCACTACAGCAGGGGGGGCTCTCAGGGGGGGAGCTGCTGCAGCAGGCTGCCACTAGTGCGGCGCCAGGTAACCTGACCTGAGGTGCATGTTTTTGGATTGGAAGGATTGGAAGGTGTTTTTACACCACTCCCACATCTGGCTGTTACATGAACATGAAACTAGAGACCATATATCCACGCAGGCATCCTGGCTTGTGAGCCTCCATTTTGCTGCCACACTTTGGCTTTTTTAAAGAATAGATAAAACCAAACTTTGTGAAGCATTTGCATGTTCTAATGAAAACAATGCATAAACCAAGCAACTTTTTACCAAAGTCAATTTTTACTCATTTTTATTCATTTATTAATATAACTTCTTCTCAGTTGTAGAAAACAGAGAGAATGATCAGACGGTGCAATCTAGCTGATTCACAACATGTATCATCTTTGTTATCTTAAAGTGTAAATGAGAAAAACAAAACTTCACTAAGTTGAAATCATACCTTTTTTTATATATTAAAAGTTGTAGAATAGAGGCTATTTTACAATGCAGCATACAAGAATATTACAATTACAAGTGCCTCCTCTTCTGTAAAAACACAACTTGTTGGTTTTCACTTTGGTTTTGGTGTCGACTAAACTAATGAGAGTAACATGTTCATGAGAGAGCTTTAGAGGTCCTTGTAAGCTAAGTCTCCTGGATGTTGGAGTTAATAGGAGTGGGATACATCTTTTCATTCAAAGTGTCAGCCAGAAAGTGCAGAAGTGTATTCTCCAAGGTATTATTTTAGATGTTGTATATTCTATATGTATAATTGCGCTGGAAAATCCAATTTTTTTTTTTTTTTTTCTCATTCCAATCTTTCCAGTGCTTTCCGACCAGTGGAATTACTCTGTTGATGTTGTACTGAAAGTGTCTAATGTAACATCTGAGAGCATTCTGGCTGCCCTGAATGCAACTAATTTTCCCATTCAACTTGAGAACAACACTGAAGTCTCTGAGATTACCGTCACCACAGGTGAGTGGCGGTCCTTAACTCCTTTGGACAAGTTGATAACAAACAAGAAAAACAAAATGAACAGTGTATAATACAGATCTCCTCTTCTCACAGTATGTTTCCCAACTGACTCTGGCTACATATGTAAATGCCAGGAGCAGTTTGCTTGGCCGTACAGCAGCTGCGTCACATATGGAGCCTGTGACGACATTTCCAGCGGCATCTGTAAATGCATCAATGCCATTCCAGCGGATGGCCTCTACTGCCAGCCAATATCAGGTATTCAAGCCATAATTCCATAATGAAATCCACTCAAGGATGAATAGAGAAGTTCTCATTGTCTTGTCTTGTACATGAATTGAATCCCTGAACGACGATGTAACGTATTGCTGAACTTTTATTGACGTACCGGTGACAATACAGGATCTGTTAGCAGGAGGGCGAACTTCACACACGCTGCATCTACATAGGTAACTTAATGTTGTCACTCTGGACACAGTTAAGCATAGCTCATCACCCAATAGGAATAGTTGCAGCCATGTCATTACCGTAACTGGTATCAACACATCTCATCAGTACAGTAGCTGCTGATGTGGCAGATATTTTTCCCACAGTGGAAGAAGTGCAGAAACAAAGCCAGAAGGAGAATGAGTATGGATCTTCTCTGTATCCTGTGGCTCACCAGTGGAATGGAAATTGGCACATTTCTTTAATAAGTAACTTAATGTGCTTCGGTCATGCATGAGATGTTTGTTGTGTGTGTACAGCTTGGTTCTGTTGCCAAAACAAATGAATGAACAAAGTAAGACATAATGTATGAAAATATTTCACGGTAGTCTACAGACTTCATAAACCAGCAACATTTGTGTACCTCTTATAAATAATTATGCTATTTCACTGTATGTTTTCCCTATACGGTATGTAGGCATAATACATTATCGGATCCCTCACATGAAATTTAGGGTAATTATTTCCAAGAAATACAAGTTTCACCTTCAGCACAATTACTGTGTTGTTATCTCTTAACAAGGGTGTGTCCTGACACAAGAAATAATAATAATAAAAAATAACGCTGTCATTATCTTTCAGAACTGCTCGCTCAGGTTGAGTATGAGGTTGATGTGGAGCTGAACGTGACAGATATTGAAACAGTGAACATTCTGAGGAGCTTACTGAACAATGGCAGCATTTCCCTGGACTTGAGTCCCACTGTGAACATCACACATCTTGAGTTGACCACAGGTGAGAATGAAGCAAACTGTGTGTGCTCATTTGTATGCTGACTGTTTTTAAAATATGTGATACAGGTTTTTCCACAATTCAGTCCATAAAAACACTTCCTGATGCCTTTGTCAGTAGTCAGATGCAATGTTTGCTATTTTCTTTCATGATAAACTTGAAGATAGATCATGTGACAGGTACTTTACACAATTAAGTGTAGACTTTGGAACACTCACCTCACCAGATCTCTAGAGGAAGTAATGCTGTGGTTAAAGGCATTTATAGACCTAACTGTTGTAAGGCCTTTGATTGTTTTCCCCCATTATTCTGAATAATAGACTGCTTTTCAAGACCTGGGACTTTCCCTGCCCCGATCCTTATGCCCTATGATGAATAACTGCAGAGCAACATCCACCCAGAACATTTTTTGTATTTCTTAGTTTTCTTGTTAACCAAACAAAAGTTACATTCAGAGTTATCACCAAGACGTTCCTATCCAAGGAGATTTTTTATATTCGATAAGATCCACGTTGGTCGGACTCACCAGGACGTAGAATGTTGGTAACCTGCCGCTCAGTGACTATTTCAGTTGGCTTTGTCATCCTTTTCTGCCACCTTTGTGTCACCGTTTCAAAATCCCCATCGCAAAGAGGGAAACATCCACAACAACCTCTGAGCAAGCAACCTACATGATGAAAATGGCACATTTTGACAAAGATTTGGATCCTGAATAAGGCGGGACTGCTTGGTTCTTTTCGGTCTTTTGCAGGGATTTAGTTCAATTCAATTCAATTCAATTTTATTTATATAGCGCCAAATCACAACATAGGTTATTTCATGGCACTTAACACATTAAAGTCCTTACAGCAAGACTTTACAACATAGTCACTTGAATATCAGGGCTCGTATCCTTACATGTAAATGTTCCACCCAAACAAGTCCCTGCCTTCCCCCCTCGCAAATTTTTTTTTGCAAGGGCACCATCGCTGCATCCTCGGCTCTGTGCCACCTAAGGTGATTGTGATTGGTTAAAAGCAGGGGTCTCCAACCTATAGTGTGCCACCCATTTCTGAGTAGCTCGCGGAAAGTTCGAACAGTATGCATTGTTTCCCGCACATGGACTCACTTAGGCGCGCCTCCCAGGTACATTGACGGCCGCCCAAGTGTATTGGAGGATCCATTTCGGCATTTTTTATTTATTTATTTTTGAATCTGTCCGAGAGAACGACGGTATTGGCAGAGGTTGAGCTCCACCCTGAGTTAGACACGCAGAGATCAGAGGACAGAAATGCAGCAGGGACTCTTGCACTGAGCCGGAACGAAACAGGTGCTCATGAATGAGGTAAATGACCTGCATGCGATATTCTTGGCTGGATCACAACAGCAGGGCGGCACTATGAAGGGAATGTCACTGTGTTTTTGAGAGGTCAAAGAAACACCACAGTTTGGCCAAATGCTGTGACTTATCACATTAAAAGCCCTCCAGTTTCACACAGGGTCCAGCCATATATCAGGTGACTTAGACATGTATTTCTTTCAAGAGGGGCAGAGGGTCCCAATCAAAGAAGAAACACTGGATTTCCCTCAGTAAATCTTATATTAGTATGCTTCATTTGACACTTTTCAAACCAGCTTGACTACTCAAGGTTGCGTGCACTGCAGTAGGCATTTAGGGAACATCTGTGTAATTGTAAACATACAGGCATTTTTAAAAAAATTGTTTTTATTGAACAGCAGCAGCTTGACGAGGTGCCGAGGTGAGCCCTGAACATTTGGTATTTTTTCAATGGTCTTTGTATCACCATTTCATGTGCATGACTGGGCACATGATAAACAAAAAACTGTTTCTTACATAGAAAAACAGCTCCATAGCTCTACTAGACTTTAAAGCCTCCACAGGGAATCTTTAAAGTCACAGTGGTTTCTCCCAATGCAATGAAAGGAGCCAATTCACAATTGTTATTATAATGTATAAAGATTTTTGTTGTCTTTAGATTTGAGATAAAACAGTCACCATTTAGGTAAAAAAAAACTACTTTTCATCTTTAATCTGAAGAAGTTTATTGCAGGGCTTTGCAAAAGGTCTAACAAATTGTATTAAAATTAAGAGTCAACACGACAGGAAATTAACTTTCCAAATACTCACAATCTGTACAGCGTCTCAACAAGGATCACTGCACTGCACTTCATACATGGAACACTTGCACTGTCGTTGCCTACACACAAGTTAAAGTTTAACAAGGAACAACATCCTGCAATCACGAGGCAGTGTACAGGATCCTGTTCAGTTCAGAGACACTGAGGAAGAAGCACAGGTGGCCCTTCATAGACCGATGTAGGAGTTGTGTTTTTTTAGTTGCATTTGTAGTTCTCAACCTCGTGTACAATAAAAAGACTACAAATGTGTTCGACCTCTACTTCTGCTCACCACACTTCGCCTCATTCCTTCTTCAGTGTGCTCCCCGAACGGTTCCGACTACCAGTGCAGATGTGAGGATCGGTATGTTTGGTCGTACAGTAACTGTGTTACAGATGGAGCCTGTGATGACATCATTGACAGCACTTGCGGATGCATCAACAGCATTCCGTCAAATGGACAATACTGCCAGCTAAAGCCAGGTGATCTAGACGTTGGTAACACTTACTTGATGTTCAGGTCTCATAATTAAAAGTACACTGAAGCATTTCAACAGCTTCTTTACATTCTTGATGTTTTCTTGTTTCTTTGTTTGCCAGAAGCTGCACAGCTGTATGAATACACACTGGACGTTGAAATCAGCGACAGCAACATTGAACTGATAGAACAGTTAAGCGACGCCTTGCAGAACATCAGTTTTCCTCTAAGACTCAGTGACACTGTGAACATCACACAAATTGACATAATATTTACCGGTAAGAATTTGTAAATCTGCATCTGGTTGTTATGCAAAGAAATGGATTAAAATGATGTTTCTTAACTTTTTAGACCAGTTTAAGAAACAGAAATAAAAAATCTCTTACTTGTTTTTAAAAAATGCAGTTTATGCTCATGTGATTTTACAAAATAATGAAAACAAAATTGTTTCTGATTCTACCCTGGTGTAACAGTGCCTCCAACTCTTTATGAATATGAGATTTTCATTGAGGTCAACACAACTAACCCGGATCAACTGAGAACTACTCTAGCAAATATCACTTACCCTATCCAAAGCAGCGCTCAAATAAACATATCAGATGCTGTGATCACCACGGGTAAGTGCAAATAATTCAGCCTCTAAAAGGTAGAATTTGTCAGTGTCTGTAATTTTTTAAACTAAACAAAAGAGTATTTTTGAAGTTTGCAGCCCAGATGGAGCTGGGTTCCAGTGCCGCTGTGAGGATGAATACCTTTGGCCTTGTGACAAGTGTGTCAGCTATGGGAAATGTGATGGTGATGCAAACTACACATGCGGGTGCATCAAAGCCCTTCCCACAGAAGGACAGTACTGTCAGTCGGCACAGCAGAGTAGGAGTTACGATCACACGGCAATCCCACTTCTAATCCTTTTCTACCTGATACATTCAAACGGTCAAATTTTCTGAATTCTTGTTTCCATGTTACACTGTTTTTCCGTCAATGAGTTTTCATATGGATCTGTTTTGTCTACAGACATTACTGTGTGTACTCTGGCAACAACTTCACCATCAACAGGTAAAGCTGAAAAAAAAACAGGGTTGGTTTTAATCAGAGACGAGAACATATCATCGGGAATCTTGTGTACCTGTCTCCGGTGGATTCCTGTTACGTATTATTACATGCTAACTTGAAGTTAAAACATTTTGTTTTTTTGTATTTTCAGTTTCTACAGTTCCTCCAGTTGCATATGATTACTTGATTTCTGTTGAGTTGAACGTCTCGGATATGAGAGGAATAAATGATCTGAGGACCATTTTAATCAACAACAGTTACCCTATCAGCATCAAAAACCAAATACAGGTCAATGGCATCAACATTTCTACAGGTGGGAATCATGAGTCTTTTTCTGGCTTTTAAATTGTTACTTGGCAGATTGCTCTGATTGATGTCATGACTGATTTTTGCCCCAAGTTTGCTCTCCGATCAGCGGTGGTTTCCAGTGTACATGTGAGGAGGAGTATCGTTTCTCATGTGACCAGTGTTTAATGTACGGATCCTGTGACAACATCACTGTCGACACATGTGGATGCCTCAATGCCATTCCTCCTGACGGACAATACTGCCAGTCGGTGTATCAAAACAGTGAGTTCATTTGTTAAATTATTACAGCGAAACTGGTGGGAGATGGGTCGTATTTAAAAACTTTCAAATGAAAAAAAATATATATATTTTAACGTTAACCTGACAATAATCAGACTCTTTGAGGATTTAGTCATGTTTAAAGCATGAATCAGGTGAGTTAGCATTCAAGAAACATGACGAAGCTTTGGGATCATTTGAAGGTCTTTACTGTATATCACTTTCTGGTCTTAGCATATGGTAACATGACACTGTTTTCTAGGTTGCAACATATTTGAGGATTTTGAGTTGTGGATATCTATAATCCAAATTTTGATATCATGAGTCTCTGAAACTTTTGATAAGTGACACAAATCACATCGCTTTAGCCACTTTGTTTTCTGAAGACAACCACTGTGTCACTTCTTGGCTTTTGAGTTGATTAAAAACAGGAGCTCTCCTCTGACTGAATAAAACGTTTGGAAACAGTGCCATCTTGTGTTAAGACCGTATGATTACATTGAAATCCCTCAAATACCATTTCCAAATGGTGAGATATAGTGAGTTCCACTGAGGCTCATGTTGTGTTATAAATGTACTGTGAGTGCTGTGGCGACGCATCTTTAAATAGTCAGGGTCTACATTTGTATTTACTCAGAGACTGTTCTTCATCCTTTCAGACTTTACAGCATGTCCTACAACAACACCTCCACCACCAACAAGTAAGACTCATAATGTCTCATATGTGAAAACTCAAAGACAGAACATGTTTGAAGAGATATGCTACAGTTCCTGCTGTTTCATTTCTGCATTTCTGCTTTGATTTCAGTCTCTACAGCTCCTCCACTTCTTTATGAATTCCTGGTTTCCATTGAGCTGAACACCACAGATGTTACAGTGATAAATAAACTGAGGGCCATACTGAGAAACATCAGTTACCCCGTCAGCATCAACAACCACATACAACTCTCTGACATCAACATCACTACAGGTAAGATGAATATAACGTACAATAAAAAATGTAGACTAACATTTCAGTGTGGCAAGAAAGAACAATGCATTTTCACCTTTTTGTGCTACAGTTATTCACAAAAGTGTTTTTGACACATCAACATGAGAAATGTAAGAAATGAATCCACAAATATGCTACATTGTCAGAAAAGTGACCTCAGAGTCAATTTGTTAAAAGAGATGACTTCATTCAAATTGAGACGTTTTAAAAGTGTACTTTGAATTATGCTCAGTAAACATATGTATTCATGATATTTTTGTCCCCAGTTTGCTCTCCGATCAGCGGTGGTTTCCAGTGTACATGTGAGGAGGAGTATCGTTTCTCATGTGACCAGTGTTTAATGTACGGATCCTGTGACAACATCACTGTCGACACATGTGGATGCCTCAGTGCCATTCCTCCTGACGGACAATACTGCCAGTCGGTGTATCAAAACAGTGAGTTCATTTGTTAAATTATTACAGCGAAACTGGTGGGAGATGGGTCGTATTTAAAAACTTTCAAATGAAAAAAAATTTAAATATTTTAACGTTAACCTGACAATAATCAGACTCTTTGAGGATTTAGTCATGTTTAAAGCATGAATCAGGTGAGTTAGCATTCAAGAAACATGACGAAGCTTTGGGATCATTTGAAGGTCTTTACTGTCTATCACTTTCTGGTCTTAGCATCTGGTAACATGACACTGTTTTCTAGGTTGCAACATATTTGAGGATTTTGAGTTGTGGATATCTATAATCCAAATTTTGATATCATGAGTCTCTGAAACTTTTGATAAGTGACACAAATCACATCGCTTTAGCCACTTTGTTTTCTGAAGACAACCACTGTGTCACTTCTTGGCTTTTGAGTTGATTAAAAACAGGAGCTCTCCTCTGACTGAATAAAACGTTTGGAAACAGTGCCATCTTGTGTTAAGACCATGTGATTACATTGAAATCCCTCAAATACCATTTGCAAATGGTGAGACTTAGTAAGTTCCACTGAGGCTCATGCTGTGTGTTGCATGTACTGTGAGTGCTGTGGCGATGCATCTTTAAAGAGTCAGGGTCTACATTTGTATTTACTCAGAGACTGTTCTTCATCCTTTCAGACTTTACAGCATGTCCTACAACAACACCTCCACCACCAACAAGTAAGACTCATAATGTCTCATATGTGAAAACTCAAAGACAGAACATGTTTGAAGAGATATGCTACAGTTCCTGCTGTTTCATTTCTGCATTTCTGCTTTGATTTCAGTCTCTACAGCTCCTCCACTTCTTTATGAATTCCTGGTTTCCATTGAGCTGAACACCACAGATGTTACAGTGATAAATAAACTGAGGGCCATACTGAGAAACATCAGTTACCCCGTCAGCATCAACAACCACATACAAATCTCCGAAATCAACATTACTACAGGTAGGATGAATATAACGTACAATAAAAAATGTAGACTAACATTTCAGTGTGGCAACAAAGAACAATGCATTTTCACCTTTTTGTGCTACAGTTATTCACAAAAGTGTTTTTGACACATCAACATGAGAAATGTAAGAAATGAATCCACAAATATGCTACGTTGTCAGAAAAGTGACCTCAGAGTCAATTTGTTAAAAGAGATGACTTCATTCAAATTGAGACGTTTTAAAAGTGTACTTTGAATTATGCTCAGTAAACAGATGTATTCATGATATTTTTGTCCCCAGTTTGCTCTCCGATCAGCGGTGGTTTCCAGTGTACATGTGAGGAGGAGTATCGTTTCTCATGTGACCAGTGTTTAATGTACGGATCCTGTGACAACATCACTGTCGACACATGTGGATGCCTCAATGCCATTCCTCCTGACGGACAATACTGCCAGTCGGTGTATCAAAACAGTGAGTTCATTTGTTAAATTATTACAGCGAAACTGGTGTGAGATGGGTCGTGTTTAAAAACTTTCAAATGAAAAAAAAAATAAATATTTTAACGTTAACCTGACAATAATCAGACTCTTTGAGGATTTAGTCATGTTTAAAGCATGAATCAGGTGAGTCAGCATTCAAGAAACATGACGAAGCTTTGGGATCATTTGAAGGTCTTTACTGTATGTCACTTTCTGAACTTAGCATCTGCTAACGCGACAATGTTTTCTAGGTTGCAACATATTTGAGGATTTTGAGTTGTGGATATCTGTAATCCAAATTTTGATATCATGAGTCTCTGATACTTATGATAAGTGTCACAAATCACATCGCTTTAGCCACTTTGTTTTCTTAAGACAACCACTGTGTCACTTCTTGGCTTTTGAGTTGATTAAAAACAGGAGCTCTCCTCTGACTGAATAAAATGTTTGGAAACAGTGCCATCTTGTGTTAAGACCATATGATTACTTTGAAATCCCTCAAATACCATTTACAAATGGTGAGACATAGTGAGTTCCACTGAGGCTCGTGCTGTGTGTTGCATGTACTGTGGCGATGCATCTTTAAAGAGTCAGGGTCTACATTTGTATTTACTCAGAGACTGTTCTTCATCCTTTCAGACTTTACAGCATGTCCTACAACAACACCTCCACCACCAACAAGTAAGACTCATAATGTCTCATATGTGAAAACTCAAAGACAGAACATGTTTGAAGAGATATGCTGCAGTTCCTGCAGTTTTATTTCTGCATTTCTGCTTTGATGTCAGTCTCTACAGCTCCTCCACTTCTTTATGAATTCCTGGTTTCCATTGAGCTGAACACCACAGATGTTATAGTGATAAATAAACTGAGGGCCATACTGAGAAACATCAGTTACCCCGTCAGCATCAACAACCACATACAACTCTCTGACATCAACATCACCACAGGTAGGATGAATATAACGTACAATAAAAAATGTAGACTAACATTTCAGTGTGGCAACAAAGAACAATGCATTTTCACCTTTTTGTGCTACAGTTATTCACAAAAGTGTTTTTGACACATCAACATGAGAAATGTAAGAAATGAATCCACAAATATGCTACGTTGTCAGAAAAGTGACCTCAGAGTCAATTTGTTAAAAGAGATGACTTCATTCAAATTGAGACGTTTTAAAAGTGTACTTTGAATTATGCTCAGTAAACAGATGTATTCATGATATTTTTGTCCCCAGTTTGCTCTCCGATCAGCGGTGGTTTCCAGTGTACATGTGAGGAGGAGTATCGTTTCTCATGTGACCAGTGTTTAATGTACGGATCCTGTGACAACATCACTGTCGACACATGTGGATGCCTCAGTGCCATTCCTCCTGACGGACAATACTGCCAGTCGGTGTATCAAAACAGTGAGTTCATTTGTTAAATTATCACAGCGAAACTGGTGGGAGATGGGTCGTATTTAAAAACTTTCAAATGAAAAAAAAATAAAAAAATTTAACGTTAACCTGACAATAATCAGACTCTTTGAGGATTTAGTCATGTTTAAAGCATGAATCAGGTGAGTCAGCATTTAAGAAACATGACGAAGCTTTGGGATCATTTGAAGGTCTTTACTGTATGTCACTTTCTGAACTTAGCATCTGCTAACGCGACAATGTTTTCTAGGTTGCAACATATTTGAGGATTTTGAGTTGTGGATATCTGTAATCCAAATTTTGATATCATGAGTCTCTGATACTTATGATAAGTGTCACAAATCACATCGCTTTAGCCACTTTGTTTTCTTAAGACAACCACTGTGTCACTTCTTGGCTTTTGAGTTGATTAAAAACAGGAGCTCTCCTCTGACTGAATAAAACGTTTGGAAACAGTGCCATCTTGTGTTAAGACCATATGATTACATTGAAATCCCTCAAATACCATTTACAAATGGTGAGACATAGTGAGTTCCACTGAGGCTCGTGCTGTGTGTTGCATGTACTGTGGCGATGCATCTTTAAAGAGTCAGGGTCTACATTTGTATTTACTCAGAGACTGTTCTTCATCCTTTCAGACTTTACAGCATGTACTACAACAACACCTCCACCACCAACAAGTAAGACTCAAAATGTTTCATACGTGAAAACTCAAAGACAGAACATGTTTGAAGAGATATGCTGCGGTTCCTGCAGTTTTATTTCTGCATTTCTGCTTTGATGTCAGTCTCTACAGCTCCTCCACTTCTTTATGAATTCCTGGTTTCCATTGAGCTGAACACCACAGATGTTATAGTGATAAATAAACTGAGGGCCATACTGAGAAACATCAGTTACCCCGTCAGCATCAACAACCACATACAACTCTCTGACATCAACATCACCACAGGTAGGATGAATATAACGTACAATAAAAAATGTAGACTAACATTTCAGTGTGGCAACAAAGAACAATGCATTTTCACCTTTTTGTGCTACAGTTATTCACAAAAGTGTTTTTGACACATCAACATGAGAAATGTAAGAAATGAATCCACAAATATGCTACGTTGTCAGAAAAGTGACCTCAGAGTCAATTTGTTAAAAGAGATGACTTCATTCAAATTGAGACGTTTTAAAAGTGTACTTTGAATTATGCTCAGTAAACATATGTATTCATGATATTTTTGTCCCCAGTTTGCTCTCCGATCAGCGGTGGTTTCCAGTGTACATGTGAGGAGGAGTATCGTTTCTCATGTGACCAGTGTTTAATGTACGGATCCTGTGACAACATCACTGTCGACACATGTGGATGCCTCAATGCCATTCCTCCTGACGGACAATATTGCCAGTCGGTGTATCAAAACAGTGAGTTCATTTGTTAAATTATTACAGCGAAAATGGTGGGAGATGGGTCGTATTTAAAAACTTTCAAATGAAAAAAAATAAAAATATTTTAACGTTAACCTGACAATAATCAGACTCTTTGAGGATTTAGTCATGTTTAAAGCATGAATCAGGTGAGTCAGCATTCAAGAAACATGACGAAGCTTTGGGATCATATGAAGGTCTTTACTGTATGTCACTTTCTGAACTTAGCATCTGCTAACGCGACAATGTTTTCTAGGTTGCAACATATTTGAGGATTTTGAGTTGTGGATATCTGTAATCCAAATTTTGATATCATGAGTCTCTGATATTTATGATAAGTGTCACAAATCACATCGCTTTAGCCACTTTGTTTTCTTAAGACAACCACTGTGTCACTTCTTGGCTTTTGAGTTGATTAAAAACAGGAGCTCTCCTCTGACTGAATAAAACGTTTGGAAACAGTGCCATCTTGTGTTAAGACCATATGATTACTTTGAAATCCCTCAAATACCATTTACAAATGGTGAGACATAGTGAGTTCCACTGAGGCTCGTGCTGTGTGTTGCATGTACTGTGGCGATGCATCTTTAAAGAGTCAGGGTCTACATTTGTATTTACTCAGAGACTGTTCTTCATCCTTTCAGACTTTACAGCATGTCCTACAACAACACCTCCACCACCAACAAGTAAGACTCATAATGTCTCATATGTGAAAACTCAAAGACAGAACATGTTTGAAGAGATATGCTACAGTTCCTGCTGTTTCATTTCTGCATTTCTGCTTTGATTTCAGTCTCTACAGCTCCTCCACTTCTTTATGAATTCCTGGTTTCCATTGAGCTGAACACCACAGATGTTACAGTGATAAATAAACTGAGGGCCATACTGAGAAACATCAGTTACCCCGTCAGCATCAACAACCACATACAAATCTCCGAAATCAACATTACTACAGGTAGGATGAATATAACGTACAATAAAAAATGTAGACTAACATTTCAGTGTGGCAACAAAGAACAATGCATTTTCACCTTTTTGTGCTACAGTTATTCACAAAAGTGTTTTTGACACATCAACATGAGAAATGTAAGAAATGAATCCACAAATATGCTACGTTGTCAGAAAAGTGACCTCAGAGTCAATTTGTTAAAAGAGATGACTTCATTCAAATTGAGACGTTTTAAAAGTGTACTTTGAATTATGCTCAGTAAACAGATGTATTCATGATATTTTTGTCCCCAGTTTGCTCTCCGATCAGCGGTGGTTTCCAGTGTACATGTGAGGAGGAGTATCGTTTCTCATGTGACCAGTGTTTAATGTACGGATCCTGTGACAACATCACTGTCGACACATGTGGATGCCTCAGTGCCATTCCTCCTGACGGACAATACTGCCAGTCGGTGTATCAAAACAGTGAGTTCATTTGTTAAATTATTACAGCGAAACTGGTGGGAGATGGGTCGTATTTAAAAACTTTCAAATGAAAAAAAATAAAAATATTTTAACGTTAACCTGACAATAATCAGACTCTTTGAGGATTTAGTCATGTTTAAAGCATGAATCAGGTGAGTCAGCATTCAAGAAACATGACGAAGCTTTGGGATCATTTGAAGGTCTTTACTGTATGTCATTTTCTGAACTTAGCATCTGCTAACGCGACAATGTTTTCTAGGTTGCAACATATTTGAGGATTTTGAGTTGTGGATATCTGTAATCCAAATTTTGATATCATGAGTCTCTGATACTTATGATAAGTGTCACAAATCACATCGCTTTAGCCACTTTGTTTTCTTAAGACAACCACTGTGTCACTTCTTGGCTTTTGAGTTGATTAAAAACAGGAGCTCTCCTCTGACTGAATAAAACGTTTGGAAACAGTGCCATCTTGTGTTAAGACCATATGATTACTTTGAAATCCCTCAAATACCATTTACAAATGGTGAGACATAGTGAGTTCCACTGAGGCTCGTGCTGTGTGTTGCATGTACTGTGGCGATGCATCTTTAAAGAGTCAGGGTCTACATTTGTATTTACTCAGAGACTGTTCTTCATCCTTTCAGACTTCACAGCATGTCCTACAACAACACCTCCACCACCAACAAGTAAGACTCATAATGTCTCATATGTGAAAACTCAAAGACAGAACATGTTTGAAGAGATATGCTGCAGTTCCTGCAGTTTTATTTCTGCATTTCTGCTTTGATGTCAGTCTCTACAGCTCCTCCACTTCTTTATGAATTCCTGGTTTCCATTGAGCTGAACACCACAGATGTTATAGTGATAAATAAACTGAGGGCCATACTGAGAAACATCAGTTACCCCGTCAGCATCAACAACCACATACAACTCTCTGACATCAACATCACCACAGGTAGGATGAATATAACGTACAATAAAAAATGTAGACTAACATTTCAGTGTGGCAACAAAGAACAATGCATTTTCACCTTTTTGTGCTACAGTTATTCACAAAAGTGTTTTTGACACATCAACATGAGAAATGTAAGAAATGAATCCACAAATATGCTACGTTGTCAGAAAAGTGACCTCAGAGTCAATTTGTTAAAAGAGATGACTTCATTCAAATTGAGACGTTTTAAAAGTGTACTTTGAATTATGCTCAGTAAACATATGTATTCATGATATTTTTGTCCCCAGTTTGCTCTCCGATCAGCGGTGGTTTCCAGTGTACATGTGAGGAGGAGTATCGTTTCTCATGTGACCAGTGTTTAATGTACGGATCCTGTGACAACATCACTGTCGACACATGTGGATGCCTCAATGCCATTCCTCCTGACGGACAATACTGCCAGTCGGTGTATCAAAACAGTGAGTTCATTTGTTAAATTATTACAGCGAAACTGGTGGGAGATGGGTCGTATTTAAAAACTTTCAAATGAAAAAAAAAATAAATATTTTAACGTTAACCTGACAATAATCAGACTCTTTGAGGATTTAGTCATGTTTAAAGCATGAATCAGGTGAGTCAGCATTCAAGAAACATGACGAAGCTTTGGGATCATTTGAAGGTCTTTACTGTATGTCACTTTCTGAACTTAGCATCTGCTAACGCGACAATGTTTTCTAGGTTGCAACATATTTGAGGATTTTGAGTTGTGGATATCTGTAATCCAAATTTTGATATCATGAGTCTCTGATACTTATGATAAGTGTCACAAATCACATCGCTTTAGCCACTTTGTTTTCTTAAGACAACCACTGTGTCACTTCTTGGCTTTTGAGTTGATTAAAAACAGGAGCTCTCCTCTGACTGAATAAAACGTTTGGAAACAGTGCCATCTTGTGTTAAGACCATATGATTACTTTGAAATCCCTCAAATACCATTTACAAATGGTGAGACATAGTGAGTTCCACTGAGGCTCGTGCTGTGTGTTGCATGTACTGTGGCGATGCATCTTTAAAGAGTCAGGGTCTACATTTGTATTTACTCAGAGACTGTTCTTCATCCTTTCAGACTTTACAGCATGTCCTACAACAACACCTCCACCACCAACAAGTAAGACTCATAATGTCTCATATGTGAAAACTCAAAGACAGAACATGTTTGAAGAGATATGCTGCAGTTCCTGCAGTTTCATTTCTGCATTTCTGCTTTGATTTCAGTCTCTACAGCTCCTCCACTTCTTTATGAATTCCTGGTTTCCATTGAGCTGAACACCACAGATGTTATAGTGATAAATAAACTGAGGGCCATACTGAGAAACATCAGTTACCCCGTCAGCATCAACAACCACATACAACTCTCTGACATCAACATCACCACAGGTAGGATGAATATAACGTACAATAAAAAATGTAGACTAACATTTCAGTGTGGCAACAAAGAACAATGCATTTTCACCTTTTTGTGCTACAGTTATTCACAAAAGTGTTTTTGACACATCAACATGAGAAATGTAAGAAATGAATCCACAAATATGCTACGTTGTCAGAAAAGTGACCTCAGAGTCAATTTGTTAAAAGAGATGACTTCATTCAAATTGAGACGTTTTAAAAGTGTACTTTGAATTATGCTCAGTAAACATATGTATTCATGATATTTTTGTCCCCAGTTTGCTCTCCGATCAGCGGTGGTTTCCAGTGTACATGTGAGGAGGAGTATCGTTTCTCATGTGACCAGTGTTTAATGTACGGATCCTGTGACAACATCACTGTCGACACATGTGGATGCCTCAATGCCATTCCTCCTGACGGACAATACTGCCAGTCGGTGTATCAAAACAGTGAGTTCATTTGTTAAATTATTACAGCGAAACTGGTGGGAGATGGGTCGTATTTAAAAACTTTCAAATGAAAAAAAAAATAAATATTTTAACGTTAACCTGACAATAATCAGACTCTTTGAGGATTTAGTCATGTTTAAAGCATGAATCAGGTGAGTCAGCATTCAAGAAACGTGACGAAGCTTTGGGATCATTTGAAGGTCTTTACTGTATGTCACTTTCTGAACTTAGCATCTGCTAACGCGACAATGTTTTCTAGGTTGCAACATATTTGAGGATTTTGAGTTGTGGATATCTGTAATCCAAATTTTGATATCATGAGTCTCTGATACTTATGATAAGTGTCACAAATCACATCGCTTTAGCCACTTTGTTTTCTTAAGACAACCACTGTGTCACTTCTTGGCTTTTGAGTTGATTAAAAACAGGAGCTCTCCTCTGACTGAATAAAACGTTTGGAAACAGTGCCATCTTGTGTTAAGACCATATGATTACTTTGAAATCCCTCAAATACCATTTACAAATGGTGAGACATAGTGAGTTCCACTGAGGCTCGTGCTGTGTGTTGCATGTACTGTGGCGATGCATCTTTAAAGAGTCAGGGTCTACATTTGTATTTACTCAGAGACTGTTCTTCATCCTTTCAGACTTTACAGCATGTCCTACAACAACACCTCCACCACCAACAAGTAAGACTCATAATGTCTCATATGTGAAAACTCAAAGACAGAACATGTTTGAAGAGATATGCTGCAGTTCCTGCAGTTTCATTTCTGCATTTCTGCTTTGATTTCAGTCTCTACAGCTCCTCCACTTCTTTATGAATTCTTGGTTTCCATTGAGCTGAACACCACAGATGTTACAGTGATAAATAAACTGAGGGCCAGACTGAGAAACATCAGTTACCCCGTCAGCATCAACAACCACATACAAATCTCCGAAATCAACATTACTACAGGTAGGATGAATATAACGTACAATAAAAAATGTAGACTAACATTTCAGTGTGGCAACAAAGAACAATGCATTTTCACCTTTTTGTGCTACAGTTATTCACAAAAGTGTTTTTGACACATCAACATGAGAAATGTAAGAAATGAATCCACAAATATGCTACGTTGTCAGAAAAGTGACCTCAGAGTCAATTTGTTAAAAGAGATGACTTCATTCAAATTGAGACGTTTTAAAAGTGTACTTTGAATTATGCTCAGTAAACATATGTATTCATGATATTTTTGTCCCCAGTTTGCTCTCCGATCAGCGGTGGTTTCCAGTGTACATGTGAGGAGGAGTATCGTTTCTCATGTGACCAGTGTTTAATGTACGGATCCTGTGACAACATCACTGTCGACACATGTGGATGCCTCAATGCCATTCCTCCTGACGGACAATACTGCCAGTCGGTGTATCAAAACAGTGAGTTCATTTGTTAAATTATTACAGCGAAACTGGTGGGAGATGGGTCGTATTTAAAAACTTTCAAATGAAAAAAAAAAAAAATATTTTAACGTTAACCTGACAATAATCAGACTCTTTGAGGATTTAGTCATGTTTAAAGCATGAATCAGGTGAGTCAGCATTCAAGAAACATGACGAAGCTTTGGGATCATTTGAAGGTCTTTACTGTATGTCACTTTCTGAACTTAGCATCTGCTAACGCGACAATGTTTTCTAGGTTGCAACATATTTGAGGATTTTGAGTTGTGGATATCTGTAATCCAAATTTTGATATCATGAGTCTCTGATACTTATGATAAGTGTCACAAATCACATCGCTTTAGCCACTTTGTTTTCTTAAGACAACCACTGTGTCACTTCTTGGCTTTTGAGTTGATTAAAAACAGGAGCTCTCCTCTGACTGAATAAAACGTTTGGAAACAGTGCCATCTTGTGTTAAGACCATATGATTACTTTGAAATCCCTCAAATACCATTTACAAATGGTGAGACATAGTGAGTTCCACTGAGGCTCGTGCTGTGCGTTGCATGTACTGTGGCGATTCATCTTTAAAGAGTCAGGGTCTACATTTGTATTTACTCAGAGACGGTTCTTCATCCTTTCAGACTTTACAGCATGTCCTACAACAACACCTCCACCACCAACAAGTAAGACTCATAATGTCTCATATGTGAAAACTCAAAGACAGAACATGTTTGAAGAGATATGCTGCAGTTCCTGCAGTTTCATTTCTGCATTTCTGCTTTGATTTCAGTCTCTACAGCTCCTCCACTTCTTTATGAATTCCTGGTTTCCATTGAGCTGAACACCACAGATGTTACAGTGATAAATAAACTGAGGGCCATACTGAGAAACATCAGTTACCCCGTCAGCATCAACAACCACATACAAATCTCCGAAATCAACATTACTACAGGTAGGATGAATATAACGTACAATAAAAAATGTAGACTAACATTTCAGTGTGGCAACAAAGAACAATGCATTTTCACCTTTTTGTGCTACAGTTATTCACAAAAGTGTTTTTGACACATCAACATGAGAAATGTAAGAAATGAATCCACAAATATGCTACGTTGTCAGAAAAGTGACCTCAGAGTCAATTTGTTAAAAGAGATGACTTCATTCAAATTGAGACGTTTTAAAAGTGTACTTTGAATTATGCTCAGTAAACAGATGTATTCATGATATTTTTGTCCCCAGTTTGCTCTCCGATCAGCGGTGGTTTCCAGTGTACATGTGAGGAGGAGTATCGTTTCTCATGTGACCAGTGTTTAATGTACGGATCCTGTGACAACATCACTGTCGACACATGTGGATGCCTCAATGCCATTCCTCCTGACGGACAATACTGCCAGTCGGTGTATCAAAACAGTGAGTTCATTTGTTAAATTATTACAGCGAAACTGGTGTGAGATGGGTCGTGTTTAAAAACTTTCAAATGAAAAAAAAAATAAATATTTTAACGTTAACCTGACAATAATCAGACTCTTTGAGGATTTAGTCATGTTTAAAGCATGAATCAGGTGAGTCAGCATTCAAGAAACATGACGAAGCTTTGGGATCATTTGAAGGTCTTTACTGTATGTCACTTTCTGAACTTAGCATCTGCTAACGCGACAATCTTTTCTAGGTTGCAACATATTTGAGGATTTTGAGTTGTGGATATCTGTAATCCAAATTTTGATATCATGAGTCTCTGATACTTATGATAAGTGTCACAAATCACATCGCTTTAGCCACTTTGTTTTCTGAAGACAACCACTGTGTCACTTCTTGGCTTTTGAATTGATTAAAAACAGGAGCTCTCCTCTGACTGAATCAAACTGTTGGAAACAGTGCCATCTTGTGTTAAGACCATATGATTACACTGAAATCCCTCAAATACCATTTACAAATGGTGAGACATAGTGAGTTCCACTGAGGCTCGTGCTGTGTGTTGCATGTACTGTGGCGATGCATCTTTAAAGAGTCAGGGTCTACATTTGTATTTACTCAGAGACGGTTCTTCATCCTTTCAGACTTTACAGCATGTCCTACAACAACACCTCCACCACCAACAAGTAAGACTCATAATGTCTCATATGTGAAAACTCAAAGACAGAACATGTTTGAAGAGATATGCTGCAGTTCCTGCAGTTTCATTTCTGCATTTCTGCTTTGATTTCAGTCTCTACAGCTCCTCCACTTCTTTATGAATTCCTGGTTTCCATTGAGCTGAACACCACAGATGTTACAGTGATAAATAAACTGAGGGCCAGACTGAGAAACATCAGTTACCCCGTCAGCATCAACAACCACATACAAATCTCCGAAATCAACATTACTACAGGTAGGATGAATATAACGTACAATAAAAAATGTAGACTAACATTTCAGTGTGGCAACAAAGAACAATGCATTTTCACCTTTTTGTGCTACAGTTATTCACAAAAGTGTTTTTGACACATCAACATGAGAAATGTAAGAAATGAATCCACAAATATGCTACGTTGTCAGAAAAGTGACCTCAGAGTCAATTTGTTAAAAGAGATGACTTCATTCAAATTGAGACGTTTTAAAAGTGTACTTTGAATTATGCTCAGTAAAGAGATGTATTCATGATATTTTTGTCCCCAGTTTGCTCTCCGATCAGCGGTGGTTTCCAGTGTACATGTGAGGAGGAGTATCGTTTCTCATGTGACCAGTGTTTAATGTACGGATCCTGTGACAACATCACTGTCGACACATGTGGATGCCTCAATGCCATTCCTCCTGACGGACAATACTGCCAGTCGGTGTATCAAAACAGTGAGTTCATTTGTTAAATTATTACAGCGAAACTGGTGTGAGATGGGTCGTATTTAAAAACTTTCAAATGAAAAAAAAATTAAATATTTTAACGTTAACCTGACAATAATCAGACTCTTTGAGGATTTAGTCATGTTTAAAGCATGAATCAGGTGAGTCAGCATTCAAGAAACATGACGAAGCTTTGGGATCATTTGAAGGTCTTTACTGTATGTCACTTTCTGAACTTAGCATCTCCTAACGCGACAATGTTTTCTAGGTTGCAACATATTTGAGGATTTTGAGTTGTGGATATCTGTAATCCAAATTTTGATATCATGAGTCTCTGATACTTATGATAAGTGTCACAAATCACATCGCTTTAGCCACTTTGTTTTCTGAAGACAACCACTGTGTCACTTCTTGGCTTTTGAGTTGATTAAAAACAGGAGCTCTCCTCTGACTGAATCAAACTGTTGGAAACAGTGCCATCTTGTGTTAAGACCATATGATTACACTGAAATCCCTCAAATACCATTTAGAAATGGTGAGACATAGTGAGTTCCACTGAGGCTCGTGCTGTGTGTTGCATGTACTGTGGCGATGCATCTTTAAAGAGTCAGGGTCTACATTTGTATTTACTCAGAGACTGTTCTTCATCCTTTCAGACTTTACAGCATGTCCTACAACAACACCTCCACCACCAACAAGTAAGACTCATAATGTCTCATATGTGAAAACTCAAAGACAGAACATGTTTGAAGAGATATGCTGCAGTTCCTGCAGTTTCATTTCTGCATTTCTGCTTTGATTTCAGTCTCTACAGCTCCTCCACTTCTTTATGAATTCCTGGTTTCCATTGAGCTGAACACCACAGATGTTACAGTGATAAATAAACTGAGGGCCAGACTGAGAAACATCAGTTACCCCGTCAGCATCAACAACCACATACAAATCTCCGAAATCAACATTACTACAGGTAGGATGAATATAACGTACAATAAAAAATGTAGACTAACATTTCAGTGTGGCAACAAAGAACAATGCATTTTCACCTTTTTGTGCTACAGTTATTCACAAAAGTGTTTTTGACACATCAACATGAGAAATGTAAGAAATGAATCCACAAATATGCTACGTTGTCAGAAAAGTGACCTCAGAGTCAATTTGTTAAAAGAGATGACTTCATTCAAATTGAGACGTTTTAAAAGTGTACTTTGAATTATGCTCAGTAAACATATGTATTCATGATATTTTTGTCCCCAGTTTGCTCTCCGATCAGCGGTGGTTTCCAGTGTACATGTGAGGAGGAGTATCGTTTCTCATGTGACCAGTGTTTAATGTACGGATCCTGTGACAACATCACTGTCGACACATGTGGATGCCTCAATGCCATTCCTCCTGACGGACAATACTGCCAGTCGGTGTATCAAAACAGTGAGTTCATTTGTTAAATTATTACAGCGAAACTGGTGGGAGATGGGTCGTATTTAAAAACTTTCAAATGAAAAAAAAAAAAAATATTTTAACGTTAACCTGACAATAATCAGACTCTTTGAGGATTTAGTCATGTTTAAAGCATGAATCAGGTGAGTCAGCATTCAAGAAACATGACGAAGCTTTGGGATCATTTGAAGGTCTTTACTGTATGTCACTTTCTGAACTTAGCATCTGCTAACGCGACAATGTTTTCTAGGTTGCAACATATTTGAGGATTTTGAGTTGTGGATATCTGTAATCCAAATTTTGATATCATGAGTCTCTGATACTTATGATAAGTGTCACAAATCACATCGCTTTAGCCACTTTGTTTTCTTAAGACAACCACTGTGTCACTTCTTGGCTTTTGAGTTGATTAAAAACAGGAGCTCTCCTCTGACTGAATAAAACGTTTGGAAACAGTGCCATCTTGTGTTAAGACCATATGATTACTTTGAAATCCCTCAAATACCATTTACAAATGGTGAGACATAGTGAGTTCCACTGAGGCTCGTGCTGTGCGTTGCATGTACTGTGGCGATTCATCTTTAAAGAGTCAGGGTCTACATTTGTATTTACTCAGAGACGGTTCTTCATCCTTTCAGACTTTACAGCATGTCCTACAACAACACCTCCACCACCAACAAGTAAGACTCATAATGTCTCATATGTGAAAACTCAAAGACAGAACATGTTTGAAGAGATATGCTGCAGTTCCTGCAGTTTCATTTCTGCATTTCTGCTTTGATTTCAGTCTCTACAGCTCCTCCACTTCTTTATGAATTCCTGGTTTCCATTGAGCTGAACACCACAGATGTTACAGTGATAAATAAACTGAGGGCCATACTGAGAAACATCAGTTACCCCGTCAGCATCAACAACCACATACAAATCTCCGAAATCAACATTACTACAGGTAGGATGAATATAACGTACAATAAAAAATGTAGACTAACATTTCAGTGTGGCAACAAAGAACAATGCATTTTCACCTTTTTGTGCTACAGTTATTCACAAAAGTGTTTTTGACACATCAACATGAGAAATGTAAGAAATGAATCCACAAATATGCTACGTTGTCAGAAAAGTGACCTCAGAGTCAATTTGTTAAAAGAGATGACTTCATTCAAATTGAGACGTTTTAAAAGTGTACTTTGAATTATGCTCAGTAAACAGATGTATTCATGATATTTTTGTCCCCAGTTTGCTCTCCGATCAGCGGTGGTTTCCAGTGTACATGTGAGGAGGAGTATCGTTTCTCATGTGACCAGTGTTTAATGTACGGATCCTGTGACAACATCACTGTCGACACATGTGGATGCCTCAATGCCATTCCTCCTGACGGACAATACTGCCAGTCGGTGTATCAAAACAGTGAGTTCATTTGTTAAATTATTACAGCGAAACTGGTGTGAGATGGGTCGTGTTTAAAAACTTTCAAATGAAAAAAAAAAAAAATATTTTAACGTTAACCTGACAATAATCAGACTCTTTGAGGATTTAGTCATGTTTAAAGCATGAATCAGGTGAGTCAGCATTCAAGAAACATGACGAAGCTTTGGGATCATTTGAAGGTCTTTACTGTATGTCACTTTCTGAACTTAGCATCTGCTAACGCGACAATCTTTTCTAGGTTGCAACATATTTGAGGATTTTGAGTTGTGGATATCTGTAATCCAAATTTTGATATCATGAGTCTCTGATACTTATGATAAGTGTCACAAATCACATCGCTTTAGCCACTTTGTTTTCTGAAGACAACCACTGTGTCACTTCTTGGCTTTTGAATTGATTAAAAACAGGAGCTCTCCTCTGACTGAATCAAACTGTTGGAAACAGTGCCATCTTGTGTTAAGACCATATGATTACACTGAAATCCCTCAAATACCATTTACAAATGGTGAGACATAGTGAGTTCCACTGAGGCTCGTGCTGTGTGTTGCATGTACTGTGGCGATGCATCTTTAAAGAGTCAGGGTCTACATTTGTATTTACTCAGAGACGGTTCTTCATCCTTTCAGACTTTACAGCATGTCCTACAACAACACCTCCACCACCAACAAGTAAGACTCATAATGTCTCATATGTGAAAACTCAAAGACAGAACATGTTTGAAGAGATATGCTGCAGTTCCTGCAGTTTCATTTCTGCATTTCTGCTTTGATTTCAGTCTCTACAGCTCCTCCACTTCTTTATGAATTCCTGGTTTCCATTGAGCTGAACACCACAGATGTTACAGTGATAAATAAACTGAGGGCCAGACTGAGAAACATCAGTTACCCCGTCAGCATCAACAACCACATACAAATCTCCGAAATCAACATTACTACAGGTAGGATGAATATAACGTACAATAAAAAATGTAGACTAACATTTCAGTGTGGCAACAAAGAACAATGCATTTTCACCTTTTTGTGCTACAGTTATTCACAAAAGTGTTTTTGACACATCAACATGAGAAATGTAAGAAATGAATCCACAAATATGCTACGTTGTCAGAAAAGTGACCTCAGAGTCAATTTGTTAAAAGAGATGACTTCATTCAAATTGAGACGTTTTAAAAGTGTACTTTGAATTATGCTCAGTAAAGAGATGTATTCATGATATTTTTGTCCCCAGTTTGCTCTCCGATCAGCGGTGGTTTCCAGTGTACATGTGAGGAGGAGTATCGTTTCTCATGTGACCAGTGTTTAATGTACGGATCCTGTGACAACATCACTGTCGACACATGTGGATGCCTCAATGCCATTCCTCCTGACGGACAATACTGCCAGTCGGTGTATCAAAACAGTGAGTTCATTTGTTAAATTATTACAGCGAAACTGGTGTGAGATGGGTCGTATTTAAAAACTTTCAAATGAAAAAAAAATTAAATATTTTAACGTTAACCTGACAATAATCAGACTCTTTGAGGATTTAGTCATGTTTAAAGCATGAATCAGGTGAGTCAGCATTCAAGAAACATGACGAAGCTTTGGGATCATTTGAAGGTCTTTACTGTATGTCACTTTCTGAACTTAGCATCTCCTAACGCGACAATGTTTTCTAGGTTGCAACATATTTGAGGATTTTGAGTTGTGGATATCTGTAATCCAAATTTTGATATCATGAGTCTCTGATACTTATGATAAGTGTCACAAATCACATCGCTTTAGCCACTTTGTTTTCTGAAGACAACCACTGTGTCACTTCTTGGCTTTTGAGTTGATTAAAAACAGGAGCTCTCCTCTGACTGAATCAAACTGTTGGAAACAGTGCCATCTTGTGTTAAGACCATATGATTACACTGAAATCCCTCAAATACCATTTAGAAATGGTGAGACATAGTGAGTTCCACTGAGGCTCGTGCTGTGTGTTGCATGTACTGTGGCGATGCATCTTTAAATACATTTGTATTTACTCAGAGACTGTTCTTCATCCTTTCAGACTTTACAGCATGTCCTACAACAACACCTCCACCACCAACAAGTAAGACTCATAATGTCTCATATGTGAAAACTCAAAGACAGAACATGTTTGAAGAGATATGCTACAGTTCCTGCAGTTTCATTTCTGCATTTCTGCTTTGATTTCAGTCTCTACAGCTCCTCCACTTCTTTATGAATTCCTGGTTTCCATTGAGCTGAACACCACAGATGTTACAGTGATAAATAAACTGAGGGCCAGACTGAGAAACATCAGTTACCCCGTCAGCATCAACAACCACATACAAATCTCCGAAATCAACATTACTACAGGTAGGATGAATATAACGTACAATAAAAAATGTAGACTAACATTTCAGTGTGGCAACAAAGAACAATGCATTTTCACCTTTTTGTGCTACAGTTATTCACAAAAGTGTTTTTGACACATCAACATGAGAAATGTAAGAAATGAATCCACAAATATGCTACGTTGTCAGAAAAGTGACCTCAGAGTCAATTTGTTAAAAGAGATGACTTCATTCAAATTGAGACGTTTTAAAAGTGTACTTTGAATTATGCTCAGTAAAGAGATGTATTCATGATATTTTTGTCCCCAGTTTGCTCTCCGATCAGCGGTGGTTTCCAGTGTACATGTGAGGAGGAGTATCGTTTCTCATGTGACCAGTGTTTAATGTACGGATCCTGTGACAACATCACTGTCGACACATGTGGATGCCTCAATGCCATTCCTCCTGACGGACAATACTGCCAGTCGGTGTATCAAAACAGTGAGTTCATTTGTTAAATTATTACAGCGAAACTGGTGTGAGATGGGTCGTGTTTAAAAACTTTCAAATGAAAAAAAAAAAAAAAATATTTTAACGTTAACCTGACAATAATCAGACTCTTTGAGGATTTAGTCATGTTTAAAGCATGAATCAGGTGAGTCAGCATTCAAGAAACATGACGAAGCTTTGGGATCATTTGAAGGTCTTTACTGTATGTCACTTTCTGAACTTAGCATCTGCTAACGCGACAATCTTTTCTAGGTTGCAACATATTTGAGGATTTTGAGTTGTGGATATCTGTAATCCAAATTTTGATATCATGAGTCTCTGATACTTATGATAAGTGTCACAAATCACATCGCTTTAGCCACTTTGTTTTCTGAAGACAACCACTGTGTCACTTCTTGGCTTTTGAGTTGATTAAAAACAGGAGCTCTCCTCTGACTGAATAAAACGTTTGGAAACAGTGCCATCTTGTGTTAAGACCATATGATTACTTTGAAATCCCTCAAATACCATTTACAAATGGTGAGACATAGTGAGTTCCACTGAGGCTCGTGCTGTGTGTTGCATGTACTGTGGCGATGCATCTTTAAAGAGTCAGGGTCTACATTTGTATTTACTCAGAGACTGTTCTTCATCCTTTCAGACTTTACAGCATGTCCTACAACAACACCTCCACCACCAACAAGTAAGACTCATAATGTCTCATATGTGAAAACTCAAAGACAGAACATGTTTGAAGAGATATGCTGCAGTTCCTGCAGTTTCATTTCTGCATTTCTGCTTTGATTTCAGTCTCTACAGCTCCTCCACTTCTTTATGAATTCCTGGTTTCCATTGAGCTGAACACCACAGATGTTACAGTGATAAATAAACTGAGGGCCATACTGAGAAACATCAGTTACCCCGTCAGCATCAACAACCACATACAAATCTCCGAAATCAACATTACTACAGGTAGGATGAATATAACGTACAATAAAAAATGTAGACTAACATTTCAGTGTGGCAACAAAGAACAATGCATTTTCACCTTTTTGTGCTACAGTTATTCACAAAAGTGTTTTTGACACATCAACATGAGAAATGTAAGAAATGAATCCACAAATATGCTACGTTGTCAGAAAAGTGACCTCAGAGTCAATTTGTTAAAAGAGATGACTTCATTCAAATTGAGACGTTTTAAAAGTGTACTTTGAATTATGCTCAGTAAACAGATGTATTCATGATATTTTTGTCCCCAGTTTGCTCTCCGATCAGCGGTGGTTTCCAGTGTACATGTGAGGAGGAGTATCGTTTCTCATGTGACCAGTGTTTAATGTACGGATCCTGTGACAACATCACTGTCGACACATGTGGATGCCTCAATGCCATTCCTCCTGACGGACAATACTGCCAGTCGGTGTATCAAAACAGTGAGTTCATTTGTTAAATTATTACAGCGAAACTGGTGTGAGATGGGTCGTGTTTAAAAACTTTCAAATGAAAAAAAAAATAAATATTTTAACGTTAACCTGACAATAATCAGACTCTTTGAGGATTTAGTCATGTTTAAAGCATGAATCAGGTGAGTCAGCATTCAAGAAACATGACGAAGCTTTGGGATCATTTGAAGGTCTTTACTGTATGTCACTTTCTGAACTTAGCATCTGCTAACGCGACAATCTTTTCTAGGTTGCAACATATTTGAGGATTTTGAGTTGTGGATATCTGTAATCCAAATTTTGATATCATGAGTCTCTGATACTTATGATAAGTGTCACAAATCACATCGCTTTAGCCACTTTGTTTTCTGAAGACAACCACTGTGTCACTTCTTGGCTTTTGAATTGATTAAAAACAGGAGCTCTCCTCTGACTGAATCAAACTGTTGGAAACAGTGCCATCTTGTGTTAAGACCATATGATTACACTGAAATCCCTCAAATACCATTTACAAATGGTGAGACATAGTGAGTTCCACTGAGGCTCGTGCTGTGTGTTGCATGTACTGTGGCGATGCATCTTTAAAGAGTCAGGGTCTACATTTGTATTTACTCAGAGACGGTTCTTCATCCTTTCAGACTTTACAGCATGTCCTACAACAACACCTCCACCACCAACAAGTAAGACTCATAATGTCTCATATGTGAAAACTCAAAGACAGAACATGTTTGAAGAGATATGCTGCAGTTCCTGCAGTTTCATTTCTGCATTTCTGCTTTGATTTCAGTCTCTACAGCTCCTCCACTTCTTTATGAATTCCTGGTTTCCATTGAGCTGAACACCACAGATGTTACAGTGATAAATAAACTGAGGGCCAGACTGAGAAACATCAGTTACCCCGTCAGCATCAACAACCACATACAAATCTCCGAAATCAACATTACTACAGGTAGGATGAATATAACGTACAATAAAAAATGTAGACTAACATTTCAGTGTGGCAACAAAGAACAATGCATTTTCACCTTTTTGTGCTACAGTTATTCACAAAAGTGTTTTTGACACATCAACATGAGAAATGTAAGAAATGAATCCACAAATATGCTACGTTGTCAGAAAAGTGACCTCAGAGTCAATTTGTTAAAAGAGATGACTTCATTCAAATTGAGACGTTTTAAAAGTGTACTTTGAATTATGCTCAGTAAAGAGATGTATTCATGATATTTTTGTCCCCAGTTTGCTCTCCGATCAGCGGTGGTTTCCAGTGTACATGTGAGGAGGAGTATCGTTTCTCATGTGACCAGTGTTTAATGTACGGATCCTGTGACAACATCACTGTCGACACATGTGGATGCCTCAATGCCATTCCTCCTGACGGACAATACTGCCAGTCGGTGTATCAAAACAGTGAGTTCATTTGTTAAATTATTACAGCGAAACTGGTGTGAGATGGGTCGTATTTAAAAACTTTCAAATGAAAAAAAAATTAAATATTTTAACGTTAACCTGACAATAATCAGACTCTTTGAGGATTTAGTCATGTTTAAAGCATGAATCAGGTGAGTCAGCATTCAAGAAACATGACGAAGCTTTGGGATCATTTGAAGGTCTTTACTGTATGTCACTTTCTGAACTTAGCATCTGCTAACGCGACAATGTTTTCTAGGTTGCAACATATTTGAGGATTTTGAGTTGTGGATATCTGTAATCCAAATTTTGATATCATGAGTCTCTGATACTTATGATAAGTGTCACAAATCACATCGCTTTAGCCACTTTGTTTTCTGAAGACAACCACTGTGTCACTTCTTGGCTTTTGAATTGATTAAAAACAGGAGCTCTCCTCTGACTGAATCAAACTGTTGGAAACAGTGCCATCTTGTGTTAAGACCATATGATTACACTGAAATCCCTCAAATACCATTTACAAATGGTGAGACATAGTGAGTTCCACTGAGGCTCGTGCTGTGTGTTGCATGTACTGTGGCGATGCATCTTTAAAGAGTCAGGGTCTACATTTGTATTTACTCAGAGACGGTTCTTCATCCTTTCAGACTTTACAGCATGTCCTACAACAACACCTCCACCACCAACAAGTAAGACTCATAATGTCTCATATGTGAAAACTCAAAGACAGAACATGTTTGAAGAGATATGCTGCAGTTCCTGCAGTTTCATTTCTGCATTTCTGCTTTGATTTCAGTCTCTACAGCTCCTCCACTTCTTTATGAATTCCTGGTTTCCATTGAGCTGAACACCACAGATGTTACAGTGATAAATAAACTGAGGGCCAGACTGAGAAACATCAGTTACCCCGTCAGCATCAACAACCACATACAAATCTCCGAAATCAACATTACTACAGGTAGGATGAATATAACGTACAATAAAAAATGTAGACTAACATTTCAGTGTGGCAACAAAGAACAATGCATTTTCACCTTTTTGTGCTACAGTTATTCACAAAAGTGTTTTTGACACATCAACATGAGAAATGTAAGAAATGAATCCACAAATATGCTACGTTGTCAGAAAAGTGACCTCAGAGTCAATTTGTTAAAAGAGATGACTTCATTCAAATTGAGACGTTTTAAAAGTGTACTTTGAATTATGCTCAGTAAAGAGATGTATTCATGATATTTTTGTCCCCAGTTTGCTCTCCGATCAGCGGTGGTTTCCAGTGTACATGTGAGGAGGAGTATCGTTTCTCATGTGACCAGTGTTTAATGTACGGATCCTGTGACAACATCACTGTCGACACATGTGGATGCCTCAATGCCATTCCTCCTGACGGACAATACTGCCAGTCGGTGTATCAAAACAGTGAGTTCATTTGTTAAATTATTACAGCGAAACTGGTGTGAGATGGGTCGTATTTAAAAACTTTCAAATGAAAAAAAAATTAAATATTTTAACGTTAACCTGACAATAATCAGACTCTTTGAGGATTTAGTCATGTTTAAAGCATGAATCAGGTGAGTCAGCATTCAAGAAACATGACGAAGCTTTGGGATCATTTGAAGGTCTTTACTTTATGTCACTTTCTGAACTTAGCATCTCCTAACGCGACAATGTTTTCTAGGTTGCAACATATTTGAGGATTTTGAGTTGTGGATATCTGTAATCCAAATTTTGATATCATGAGTCTCTGATACTTATGATAAGTGTCACAAATCACATCGCTTTAGCCACTTTGTTTTCTGAAGACAACCACTGTGTCACTTCTTGGCTTTTGAGTTGATTAAAAACAGGAGCTCTCCTCTGACTGAATCAAACTGTTGGAAACAGTGCCATCTTGTGTTAAGACCATATGATTACACTGAAATCCCTCAAATACCATTTAGAAATGGTGAGACATAGTGAGTTCCACTGAGGCTCGTGCTGTGTGTTGCATGTACTGTGGCGATGCATCTTTAAATACATTTGTATTTACTCAGAGACTGTTCTTCATCCTTTCAGACTTTACAGCATGTCCTACAACAACACCTCCACCACCAACAAGTAAGACTCATAATGTCTCATATGTGAAAACTCAAAGACAGAACATGTTTGAAGAGATATGCTACAGTTCCTGCAGTTTCATTTCTGCATTTCTGCTTTGATTTCAGTCTCTACAGCTCCTCCACTTCTTTATGAATTCCTGGTTTCCATTGAGCTGAACACCACAGATGTTACAGTGATAAATAAACTGAGGGCCAGACTGAGAAACATCAGTTACCCCGTCAGCATCAACAACCACATACAAATCTCCGAAATCAACATTACTACAGGTAGGATGAATATAACGTACAATAAAAAATGTAGACTAACATTTCAGTGTGGCAACAAAGAACAATGCATTTTCACCTTTTTGTGCTACAGTTATTCACAAAAGTGTTTTTGACACATCAACATGAGAAATGTAAGAAATGAATCCACAAATATGCTACGTTGTCAGAAAAGTGACCTCAGAGTCAATTTGTTAAAAGAGATGACTTCATTCAAATTGAGACGTTTTAAAAGTGTACTTTGAATTATGCTCAGTAAACAGATGTATTCATGATATTTTTGTCCCCAGTTTGCTCTCCGATCAGCGGTGGTTTCCAGTGTACATGTGAGGAGGAGTATCGTTTCTCATGTGACCAGTGTTTAATGTACGGATCCTGTGACAACATCACTGTCGACACATGTGGATGCCTCAATGCCATTCCTCCTGACGGACAATACTGCCAGTCGGTGTATCAAAACAGTGAGTTCATTTGTTAAATTATTACAGCGAAACTGGTGTGAGATGGGTCGTGTTTAAAAACTTTCAAATGAAAAAAAAAATAAATATTTTAACGTTAACCTGACAATAATCAGACTCTTTGAGGATTTAGTCATGTTTAAAGCATGAATCAGGTGAGTCAGCATTCAAGAAACATGACGAAGCTTTGGGATCATTTGAAGGTCTTTACTGTATGTCACTTTCTGAACTTAGCATCTGCTAACGCGACAATCTTTTCTAGGTTGCAACATATTTGAGGATTTTGAGTTGTGGATATCTGTAATCCAAATTTTGATATCATGAGTCTCTGATACTTATGATAAGTGTCACAAATCACATCGCTTTAGCCACTTTGTTTTCTGAAGACAACCACTGTGTCACTTCTTGGCTTTTGAATTGATTAAAAACAGGAGCTCTCCTCTGACTGAATCAAACTGTTGGAAACAGTGCCATCTTGTGTTAAGACCATATGATTACACTGAAATCCCTCAAATACCATTTACAAATGGTGAGACATAGTGAGTTCCACTGAGGCTCGTGCTGTGTGTTGCATGTACTGTGGCGATGCATCTTTAAAGAGTCAGGGTCTACATTTGTATTTACTCAGAGACGGTTCTTCATCCTTTCAGACTTTACAGCATGTCCTACAACAACACCTCCACCACCAACAAGTAAGACTCATAATGTCTCATATGTGAAAACTCAAAGACAGAACATGTTTGAAGAGATATGCTGCAGTTCCTGCAGTTTCATTTCTGCATTTCTGCTTTGATTTCAGTCTCTACAGCTCCTCCACTTCTTTATGAATTCCTGGTTTCCATTGAGCTGAACACCACAGATGTTACAGTGATAAATAAACTGAGGGCCAGACTGAGAAACATCAGTTACCCCGTCAGCATCAACAACCACATACAAATCTCCGAAATCAACATTACTACAGGTAGGATGAATATAACGTACAATAAAAAATGTAGACTAACATTTCAGTGTGGCAACAAAGAACAATGCATTTTCACCTTTTTGTGCTACAGTTATTCACAAAAGTGTTTTTGACACATCAACATGAGAAATGTAAGAAATGAATCCACAAATATGCTACGTTGTCAGAAAAGTGACCTCAGAGTCAATTTGTTAAAAGAGATGACTTCATTCAAATTGAGACGTTTTAAAAGTGTACTTTGAATTATGCTCAGTAAAGAGATGTATTCATGATATTTTTGTCCCCAGTTTGCTCTCCGATCAGCGGTGGTTTCCAGTGTACATGTGAGGAGGAGTATCGTTTCTCATGTGACCAGTGTTTAATGTACGGATCCTGTGACAACATCACTGTCGACACATGTGGATGCCTCAATGCCATTCCTCCTGACGGACAATACTGCCAGTCGGTGTATCAAAACAGTGAGTTCATTTGTTAAATTATTACAGCGAAACTGGTGTGAGATGGGTCGTATTTAAAAACTTTCAAATGAAAAAAAAATTAAATATTTTAACGTTAACCTGACAATAATCAGACTCTTTGAGGATTTAGTCATGTTTAAAGCATGAATCAGGTGAGTCAGCATTCAAGAAACATGACGAAGCTTTGGGATCATTTGAAGGTCTTTACTGTATGTCACTTTCTGAACTTAGCATCTCCTAACGCGACAATGTTTTCTAGGTTGCAACATATTTGAGGATTTTGAGTTGTGGATATCTGTAATCCAAATTTTGATATCATGAGTCTCTGATACTTATGATAAGTGTCACAAATCACATCGCTTTAGCCACTTTGTTTTCTGAAGACAACCACTGTGTCACTTCTTGGCTTTTGAGTTGATTAAAAACAGGAGCTCTCCTCTGACTGAATCAAACTGTTGGAAACAGTGCCATCTTGTGTTAAGACCATATGATTACACTGAAATCCCTCAAATACCATTTAGAAATGGTGAGACATAGTGAGTTCCACTGAGGCTCGTGCTGTGTGTTGCATGTACTGTGGCGATGCATCTTTAAATACATTTGTATTTACTCAGAGACTGTTCTTCATCCTTTCAGACTTTACAGCATGTCCTACAACAACACCTCCACCACCAACAAGTAAGACTCATAATGTCTCATATGTGAAAACTCAAAGACAGAACATGTTTGAAGAGATATGCTACAGTTCCTGCAGTTTCATTTCTGCATTTCTGCTTTGATTTCAGTCTCTACAGCTCCTCCACTTCTTTATGAATTCCTGGTTTCCATTGAGCTGAACACCACAGATGTTACAGTGATAAATAAACTGAGGGCCAGACTGAGAAACATCAGTTACCCCGTCAGCATCAACAACCACATACAAATCTCCGAAATCAACATTACTACAGGTAGGATGAATATAACGTACAATAAAAAATGTAGACTAACATTTCAGTGTGGCAACAAAGAACAATGCATTTTCACCTTTTTGTGCTACAGTTATTCACAAAAGTGTTTTTGACACATCAACATGAGAAATGTAAGAAATGAATCCACAAATATGCTACGTTGTCAGAAAAGTGACCTCAGAGTCAATTTGTTAAAAGAGATGACTTCATTCAAATTGAGACGTTTTAAAAGTGTACTTTGAATTATGCTCAGTAAACAGATGTATTCATGATATTTTTGTCCCCAGTTTGCTCTCCGATCAGCGGTGGTTTCCAGTGTACATGTGAGGAGGAGTATCGTTTCTCATGTGACCAGTGTTTAATGTACGGATCCTGTGACAACATCACTGTCGACACATGTGGATGCCTCAATGCCATTCCTCCTGACGGACAATACTGCCAGTCGGTGTATCAAAACAGTGAGTTCATTTGTTAAATTATTACAGCGAAACTGGTGTGAGATGGGTCGTATTTAAAAACTTTCAAATGAAAGAAAAATTAAATATTTTAACGTTAACCTGACAATAATCAGACTCTTTGAGGATTTAGATATGTTTAAAGCATGAATCAGGTGAGTCAGCATTCAAGAAACATGACGAAGCTTTGGGATCATTTGAAGGTCTTTACTGTATGTCACTTTCTGAACTTAGCATCTGCTAACGCGACAATGTTTTCTAGGTTGCAACATATTTGAGGATTTTGAGTTGTGGATATCTGTAATCCAAATTTTGATATCATGAGTCTCTGATACTTATGATAAGTGTCACAAATCACATCGCTTTAGCCACTTTGTTTTCTGAAGACAACCACTGTGTCACTTCTTGGCTTTTGAGTTGATTAAAAACAGATTTCTCCTCTGACTGAATCAAACTGTTGGAAACAGTGCCATCTTGTGTTAAGACCATATGATTACACTGAAATCCCTCAAATACCATTTACAAATGGTGAGACATAGTGAGTTCCACTGAGGCTCGTGCTGTGTGTTGCATGTACTGTGGCGATGCATCTTTAAAGAGTCAGGGTCTACATTTGTATTTACTCAGAGACTGTTCTTCATCCTTTCAGACTTTACAGCATGTCCTACAACAACACCTCCACCACCAACAAGTAAGACTCATAATGTCTCATATGTGAAAACTCAAAGACAGAACATGTTTGAAGAGATATGCTACAGTTCCTGCAGTTTTATTTCTGCATTTCTGCTTTGATGTCAGTCTCTACAGCTCCTCCACTTCTTTATGAATTCCTGGTTTCCATTGAGCTGAACACCACAGATGTCACAGTGATAAAAAAACTGAGGGCCATACTGAGAAACATCAGTTACCCCGTCAGCATCAACAACCACATACAACTCTCTGACATCAACATTACTACTGGTAAGAACAGTGAAGCATTTACAGAAATAATTACAATTGTAGATTTCACTGAAAGTTCTGTCAAATAATTTCAAAAATCAAACATGATATGTGTTTTTTTCTCCCGTAGTTTGTTATCCCAACGGTACAACATACCAGTGCATGTGTGAAGAAGAGTATGGCTGGCCTTGTCATATGTGCTCCACTTTTGGCAAATGCAATGATACATATGACGAAACTTGTGGATGCATCAATGCCCTTCCTCCAGACAGACTTTATTGTCAGCCGCTGAGAGGTAAAAGTTAAAATCTACATTTAAATGACTTATTTATCACTTATTCATGCTTCAGTTACATTTAAAACATGTCCACATTGTTTTTTTGTTTTTTTAACAGATCTCCCTATTTGCCCGACACCAACTCCTCCAAACGGTACGATGCACCATTAATGATCCTATGCCGTGTCAGAAAGGTGGCATCTTTACATATGTTATCAACTTTATTTACTCTCATTCATTGAGCTTCTAACATGTGATCGGAGATATGGGGGTTAAAGTACACGTTTCATCATTCTGTGTGTGAAGTTTTCTTGCTGTTCCAGCAATTGAAGAAAGGTATTTTTTTCTTTTTTAAATCACAGGTACTACCACTGTCGCAACAACACAGTATACTACAACAGTCTCAACACCAACCCTGACTGCCATAACTGGTATGCATTATAATCACATGCAGTATGTGTTGAACTAAAATACTGACTTCCACTTTAGTTTTGCAATTCACTTTCAAAGATTTTTATAGAAATACAATGCGACTTCCGCGACAGCTGATGCAATAATTACGATTATAGAAAAAAAGTATTAAACTGAACAAAGAGGTAGACCTGGTCGATTCTGTTGTCATCAACTAGCATGTATGACGCTCCAAATTGTACTGAAGTAGAAGAAATAATTAACATTAAAAGACTTGATGTGTGCAGCTGAAACTGATGTACAAACTATAACAGCCGTTCTGAACTGATTCAGCACACACACAGCAAAATATTCAAAAAACCTCACAGGAAGTATTTGGTAGTTCAGTAGTTTTTTCATCAGTCACAATACATGATTATCAACTTTCTCTTCAGACACGGTACCTGATCTAACAACAGAGCTCAACACCACAACATCTCACACATGTAGAAATAAGAGAGGCGAAGCACTGATCTGAGAGAAAAAAAAAAGTTTTTTTACAGATCCAACTCTGATTGCTAAAACAGACCGAAACACTATTACATCCCCAACAACCCACACACAAATTACTATCAATTCAGCTTTGTCAAAACCTTCTTTGTATCTCCTTTAAGTCACAGCACAAACTGCAGTATACTATACGATGACTTCAGTCAGTGATGTAAGGTTAAACAAGTTTGTTGTGAAATGTATAATCCATGACTTTAAATCGGTCACTTACATTTTTTTTCTAAAATTGTATAATTAATTTCTCTCCGCTGCACTTTGAACTCTCCTTTCACTTTAAAATGCAGACTTATAGCACTAAAGCTGTCGTTACCGCTCTGTTTTTAGAAGCAACTAACATTTCCTTTGTCACTATTTGCTGTCGAGTTTTCTGCAATTTATATTCACATTAATGATTTTTGCCTTACGCACTTTTTCCTGTTACCAACTTTACAACGGATGTAACACCAACAATGATAACAACTGAGCGCTTGAACATATTTTGTACATGATTTTTTTCTTGTTTTGACGAGCCAGTCATTGTTCCGATTAAAGTCACCAACCACAGAATTTACAAGTCAGTTAATGAAAGTGGCAACCTTCGCCTTGTTACAACATGTTTGCAATTTGTTAGTGAATAATGTTCACTTGGAGTTTGTAAATTATTGAATTATCGTTTTAGATTCAACAACAGTTTTTTCAACGGCTGCGAACACAACAGTTCCCAGAGCAACAACAGCAAATGTAACAAGTAAGTATGTCAAAATAATTTGACAGTACTTCATGTATGCTTAAACGCTTGAGTTGTCTATTGTCAGAAATTATGATGACAATGTGTTACTGACACACGACATGTGAACGCTACAAACTAACCAAGAACAATGACTTATTAGTTTTGTGTTTCCTCATAATATAGTTTGAAAAAGTTGTGTGTTGTTCCAGTCCACTACAAGCTAAATAAAAAGCTCTGGAGATACTGCAGAGAGCAGAAATTATGGGATAAGTCTTGCATTAAATTCACATTTTTGGCTGCATTTGAGATTGAATCTGTGGTGCTTTGGATTTGTCTACTGTAGCTATACTGTAACCATTTGAACTTGCACTGCTTCAATTCAATTCAATTTTGTTTATATAGCACCAAATCCAAATATAAGTCAGGCACTTGGCATAGTAAGTTGAGAACGTAGAACATTATCAAGATGAACCCAACAATTCAACAATTCCCACGAGTGCAGGTGGGGAAGGAAAAACTCCCTTTTAACAGGAAGCAACCTCCGACAGAAGCAGGCTCAGAGGTGGGAGGCCGTCTGCCTAAACTAAAGGATGCTTCAATATGAAATAACAAATGTTTTACCAACACACTGTCAGAGTTGAAAAGACTGAGGCTTCAATACAATGCTCAGACTGCACAACCACGTCAATTCACACACAGCCACTGCATTTACTTTATGTTATTCACTCTGACGGCATTCTCCATTTACAAATGTACCACAGCCATAATCTTAACAACCAACGTTTACAGTCCCAATCTCAGCTGTAGCTCTGTCATCCCATACCTGCAGTCATAATACATACAGACATGCATACAAAGCTCTTAATGGGCTCCGACCGAGTTACATCGCTAACTCTCTGCTTAAATATGAGTCTTTTTTTATTTATTGGTAAAGGTATATGAAATAGATTAATATTTAAGAAGCAGGAACTGTTGGAGATTAATATTCAATATTTAAAAAGCATGAAGTGGTCTTTATATAATCACTACCCGTTTCTACAAAATTATTTGCCAGCTGTCTGATTTTATTCTCCAGTTTAACATACAATTATCAAATTGTCGTTTCAGATTCAAAACTTGTTGTCACAACAGTGATGAATACCACCACAGCTGCAACAACAGCAGTAACAAGTAAGGGACACAAAGCAGTTGTTGCATGATATTTTCTGAATATAATTTAGCCATCATTGTTTGTTAAAAGGATGTGAAATATATGAATATTCAAGCAGCAGTGATTGTGGGGGATTTATGTTTGATGTCTAAAAAGAATGATGTGGTATTTGAAGAATCACCACCTGTTTCTACAAAACTATTTACGAGCTGTCTGATTTTAAAAAGAATGATGTGGTATTTGAAGAATCACCACCTGTTTCTACGAAACTATTTGCCAGCTGTCTGATTTTATTCTCCAGTTTAAAATAGAATGATCAAATTGTCGTTTCAGATTCAACACGTGATGCCACAACAGTTATGAACACTACAACAGCTGAAACAACAGCAGTAACAAGTAAGAGATACAAATAAGTTGTTGCATTATATTTCCTTAATATAATTTAGCCGTCATTGTTTACTAAGGTATACAAACTATATTCACAATTAAAAAGCAGTAACTGTGGGGGATTTAAGTTCAATATTTAAAAAGCATGAGGTAGCCTTTAAAGAATCATCACCCGTTTCAAAAAAACTATTCCCCAGCTGTCTGATTTTATTCTCCAGTTTAATATACAATTATCAAATTGTCGTTTCAGATTCAACACCTGTTGCCACAACAGTTATGGACACTACAACAGCTGCAACAACAGCAGTAACAAGTAAGGGACGCAAAGCAGTCGTTGCATGATATTTTTTTGTTACAATTTAGCTCTCATTATTTGGTAAGGGGATATGAAATATATACATTTTTAAGAAGCAGTAACTGTTTGTGATTCATGTTCAATATTTAAAAACATGAAGTAGCCTTTAAAGAATCATCACCCGTTTCAAAAAACTATTCGCCAGCTGTCTGATTTTATTCTCCAGTTTAAAATAAAATTATCAAATTGTCGTTTCAGATTCAACACCTGATGCCACAACAGTTATGAACACTACAACAGCTGAAACAACATCAGTAACAAGTAAGAGATACAAATAAGTTGTTGCATTATATTTCCTTAATATAATTTAGCCGTCATTGTTTACTAAGGTATACAAACTATATTCACAATTAAAAAGCAGTAACTGTGGGGGATTTAAGTTCAATATTTAAAAAGTATGAAGTGGTCTTTGAAAAATCACCACCCGTTTCTACAAAACTATTTAACAGCTGTCTGATTTCATTCTCCAGTTTAATATAAAATTATCAAATTGTCGTTTCAGATTCAACACCTGTTGCTACAACAGTTATGAACACTACAACAGCTGCAACAACAGCAGTAACAAGTAAGGGATACAAATAAGTTGTTGCATGATATTTTCTGAACATAATTTAGCCGTCATTGTTTGTTAAAAGGATATGAAATATATTAATATTCAAGCAGCAGTGATTGTGGGGGATTTATGTTTGATGTCTAAAAAGAATGATGTGGTATTTGAAGAATCACCACCTGTTTATACGAAACTATTTGCCAGCTGTCTGATTTTATTCTCCAGTTTAAAATAAAATTATCAATTTGTCTTTTCAGATTCAACACCTGATGCCACAACAGTTATGAACACTACAACAGCTGACACAACAGCAGTAACAAGTAAGAGATACAAATAAGTTGTTGCATTATATTTCCTTAATATAATTTAGCCGTCATTGTTTACTAAGGTACACAAACTATATTCACAATTAAAAAGCAGTAACTGTGGGGGATTTAAGTTCAATATTTAAAAAGCATGAAGTAGCCTTTAAAGAATCATCACCCGTTTCTAAAAACTATTCGCCAGCTGTCTGATTTTATTCTCCAGTTTAACATGCAATTATCAAATTGTCGTTTCAGATTCAACACCTGATGCCACAACAGTTATGGACACTACAACAGCTGCAGCAACAGCAGTAACAAGTAAGGGACGCAAAGCAGTCGTTGCATGATATTTTTTTGTTACAATTTAGCTCTCATTGTTTGGTAAGGGGATATGAAATATATACATTTTTAAGAAGCAGTAACTGTTTGTGATTCATGTTCAATATTTAAAAAGCATGAAGTAGCCTTTAAAGAATCATCACCCGTTTCAAAAAACTATTCGCCAGCTGTCTGATTTTATTCTCCAGTTTAAAATAAAATTATCAAATTGTCGTTTCAGATTCAACACCTGATGCCACAACAGTTATGAACACTACAACAGCTGAAACAACAGCAGTAACAAGTAAGAGATACAAATAAGTTGTTGCATTATATTTCCTTAATATAATTTAGCCGTCATTGTTTACTAAAGTATACAAACTATATTCACAATTAAAAAGCAGTAACTGTGGGGGATTTAAGTTCAATA
The DNA here is from genome assembly GCF_022577435.1 of Embiotoca jacksoni. Classification (NCBI taxonomy): domain Eukaryota; kingdom Metazoa; phylum Chordata; class Actinopteri; family Embiotocidae; genus Embiotoca; species Embiotoca jacksoni. Next base: position 33,418 of record NW_027185453.1, on the reverse strand, counting down.
TTTAAAAAGTATGAAGTGGTCTTTGAAAAATCACCACCCGTTTCTACAAAACTATTTAACAGCTGTCTGATTTCATTCTCCAGTTTAATATAAAATTATCAAATTGTCGTTTCAGATTCAACACCTGTTGCTACAACAGTTATGAACACTACAACAGCTGCAACAACAGCAGTAACAAGTAAGGGATACAAATAAGTTGTTGCATGATATTTTCTGAACATAATTTAGCCGTCATTGTTTGTTAAAAGGATATGAAATATATTAATATTCAAGCAGCAGTGATTGTGGGGGATTTATGTTTGATGTCTAAAAAGAATGATGTGGTATTTGAAGAATCACCACCTGTTTCTACGAAACTATTTGCCAGCTGTCTGATTTTATTCTCCAGTTTAAAATAAAATTATCAATTTGTCTTTTCAGATTCAACACCTGATGCCACAACAGTTATGAACACTACAACAGCTGACACAACAGCAGTAACAAGTAAGAGATACAAATAAGTTGTTGCATTATATTTCCTTAATATAATTTAGCCGTCATTGTTTACAAAGGTACACAAACTATATTCACAATTAAAAAGCAGTAACTGTGGGGGATTTAAGTTCAATATTTAAAAAGCATGAAGTAGCCTTTAAAGAATCATCACCCGTTTCTAAAAACTATTCGCCAGCTGTCTGATTTTATTCTCCAGTTTAACATACAATTATCAAATTGTCGTTTCAGATTCAACACCTGATGCCACAACAGTTATGGACACTACAACAGCTGCAGCAACAGCAGTAACAAGTAAGGGACGCAAAGCAGTCGTTGCATGATATTTTTTTGTTACAATTTAGCTCTCATTGTTTGGTAAGGGGATATGAAATATATACATTTTTAAGAAGCAGTAACTGTTTGTGATTCATGTTCAATATTTAAAAAGCATGAAGTAGCCTTTAAAGAATCATCACCCGTTTCAAAAAACTATTCGCCAGCTGTCTGATTTTATTCTCCAGTTTAACATTCAATTATCAAATTGTCGTTTCAGATTCAACACCTGTTGCTACAACAGTTATGAACACTACAACAGCTGACACAACAGCAGTAACAAGTAAGAGATACGAATAAGTTGTTGCATTATATTTCCTTAATATAATTTAGCCGTCATTGTTTACTAAGGTATACAAACTATATTCACAATTAAAAAGCAGTAACTGTGGGGGATTTAAGTTCAATATTTAAAAAGTTTGAAGTGGTCTTTGAAAAATCACCACCCGTTTCTACAAAACTATTTAACAGCTGTCTGATTTTATTCTCCAGTTTAATATACAATTATCAAATTGTCGTTTCAGATTCAACACCTGTTGCTACAACAGTTATGAACACTACAACAGCTGACACAACAGCAGTAACAAGTAAGAGATACAAATAAGTTGTTGCATCATATTTCCTTAATATAGTTTAGCCGTCATTGTTTACTAAGGTATACAAACTATATTCACAATTAAAAAGCAGTAACTGTGGGGGATTTAAGTTCAATATTTAAAAAGTATGAAGTGGTCTTTGAAAAATCACCACCCGTTTCTACAAAACTATTTAACAGCTGTCTGATTTCATTCTCCAGTTTAATATAAAATTATCAAATTGTCGTTTCAGATTCAACACCTGTTGCTACAACAGTTATGAACACTACAACAGCTGCAACAACAGCAGTAACAAGTAAGGGATACAAATAAGTTGTTGCGTGATATTTTCTGAACATAATTTAGCCGTCATTGTTTGTTAAAAGGATATGAAATATATTAATATTCAAGCAGCAGTGATTGTGGGGGATTTATGTTTGATGTCTAAAAAGAATGATGTGGTATTTGAAGAATCACCACCTGTTTCTACGAAACTATTTGCCAGCTGTGTAATTTTATTCTCCAGTTTAAAATAAAATTATCAATTTGTCGTTTCAGATTCAACACCTGTTGCTACAACAGTTATGAACACTACAACAGCTGACACAACAGCAGTAACAAGTAAGAGATACAAATAAGTTGTTGCATTATATTTTCTTAATATAATTTAGCCGTCATTGCTTACTAAGGTATACAAACTATATTCACAATTAAAAAACAGTAACTGTGGGGGATTTAAGTTCAATATTTAAAAAGCATGAAGTTGCCTTTAAAGAATCATCACCCGTTTCAAAAAACTATTCGCCAGCTGTCTGATTTCATTCTCCAGTTTAACATACAATTATCAAATTGTCGTTTCAGATTCAACACCTGATGCCACAGCAGTTACGGACACTACAACAGCTGCAACAACAGCAGTAACAAGTAAGGGACGCAAAGCAGGCGTTGCATGATATTTTCTGAACATAATTTAGCCGTCAATGTTTGTTAAAAGGACATGAAATATATTAATATTCAAGCAGCAGTGATTGTGGGGGATTTATGTTTGATGTCTAAAAAGAATGATGTGGTATTTGAAGAATCACCACCTGTTTCTACGAAACTATTTGCCAGCTGTCTAATTTTATTCTCCAGTTTAAAATAAAATTATCAAATTGTCGTTTCAGATTCAACACCTGATGCCACAACAGTTATGAACACTACAACAGCTGAAACAACAGCAGTAACAAGTAAGAGATACAAATAAGTTGTTGCATTATATTTCCTTAATATAATTTAGCCGTCATTGTTTACTAAGGTATACAAACTATATTCACAATTAAAAAGCAGTAACTGTTTGTGATTCATGTTCAATATTTAAAAAGCATGAAATAGCCTTTAAAGAATCATCACCCGTTTCAAAAAACTATTCACCAGCTGTCTGATTATATTCTCCAGTTTAACATACAATTATCAAATTGTCGTTTCAGATTCAACACCTGATGCCACAACAGTTATGAACACTACAACAGCCGAAACAACAGCAGTAACAAGTAAGAGATACAAATAAGTTGTTGCATTATATTTCCTTAATATAATTTAGTCATCATTGTTTACTAAGGTATACAAACTATATTCACAATTAAAAAGCAGTAACTGTGGGGGATTTAAGTTCAATATTTAAAAAGTATGAAGTGGTCTTTGAAAAATCACCACCCGTTTCTACAAAACTATTTAACAGCTGTCTGATTTTATTCTCCAGTTTAATATACAATTATCAAATTGTCGTTTCAGATTCAACACCTGTTGCTACAACAGTTATGAACACTACAACAGCTGCAACAACAGCAGTAACAAGTAAGGGACACAAAGCAGTTGTTGCATGATATTTTCTGAATATAATTTAGCCGTCATTGTTTGTTAAAAGAATATGAAATATATTAATATTCAAGCAGCAGTGATTGTGGGGGATTTATGTTTGATGTCTAAAAAGAATGATGTGGTATTTGAAGAATCACCACCTGTTTCTACAAAACTATTTGCCAGCTGTCTGATTTTATTCTCCAGTTTAAAATAAAATTATCAAATTGTCGTTTCAGATTCAACACCTGTTGCTACAACAGTTATGAACACTACAACAGCTGACACAACAGCAGTAACAAGTAAGAGATACAAATAAGTTGTTGCATTATATTTTCTTAATATAATTTAGCCGTCATTGCTTACTAAGGTATACAAACTATATTCACAATTAAAAAACAGTAACTGTGGGGGATTTAAGTTCAATATTTAAAAAGCATGAAGTTGCCTTTAAAGAATCATCACCCGTTTCAAAAAACTATTCGCCAGCTGTCTGATTTCATTCTCCAGTTTAACATACAATTATCAAATTGTCGTTTCAGATTCAACACCTGATGCCACAGCAGTTACGGACACTACAACAGCTGCAACAACAGCAGTAACAAGTAAGGGACGCAAAGCAGGCGTTGCATGATATTTTCTGAACATAATTTAGCCGTCAATGTTTGTTAAAAGGACATGAAATATATTAATATTCAAGCAGCAGTGATTGTGGGGGATTTATGTTTGATGTCTAAAAAGAATGATGTGGTATTTGAAGAATCACCACCTGTTTCTACGAAACTATTTGCCAGCTGTCTAATTTTATTCTCCAGTTTAAAATAAAATTATCAAATTGTCGTTTCAGATTCAACACCTGATGCCACAACAGTTATGAACACTACAACAGCTGAAACAACAGCAGTAACAAGTAAGAGATACAAATAAGTTGTTGCATTATATTTCCTTAATATAATTTAGCCGTCATTGTTTACTAAGGTATACAAACTATATTCACAATTAAAAAGCAGTAACTGTTTGTGATTCATGTTCAATATTTAAAAAGCATGAAATAGCCTTTAAAGAATCATCACCCGTTTCAAAAAACTATTCACCAGCTGTCTGATTATATTCTCCAGTTTAACATACAATTATCAAATTGTCGTTTCAGATTCAACACCTGATGCCACAACAGTTATGAACACTACAACAGCCGAAACAACAGCAGTAACAAGTAAGAGATACAAATAAGTTGTTGCATTATATTTCCTTAATATAATTTAGTCATCATTGTTTACTAAGGTATACAAACTATATTCACAATTAAAAAGCAGTAACTGTGGGGGATTTAAGTTCAATATTTAAAAAGTATGAAGTGGTCTTTGAAAAATCACCACCCGTTTCTACAAAACTATTTAACAGCTGTCTGATTTTATTCTCCAGTTTAATATACAATTATCAAATTGTCGTTTCAGATTCAACACCTGTTGCTACAACAGTTATGAACACTACAACAGCTGCAACAACAGCAGTAACAAGTAAGGGACACAAAGCAGTTGTTGCATGATATTTTCTGAATATAATTTAGCCGTCATTGTTTGTTAAAAGAATATGAAATATATTAATATTCAAGCAGCAGTGATTGTGGGGGATTTATGTTTGATGTCTAAAAAGAATGATGTGGTATTTGAAGAATCACCACCTGTTTCTACAAAACTATTTGCCAGCTGTCTGATTTTATTCTCCAGTTTAAAATAAAATTATCAAATTGTCGTTACAGATTCAACACCTGATGCCACAACAGTTATGAACACTACAACAGCTGACACAACAGCAGTAACAAGTAAGAGATACAAATGAGTTGTTGCATTATATTTCCTGAATATAATTTAGCCGTCATTGTTTACTAAAGTATACAAACTATATTCACAATTAAAAAGCAGTAACTGTGGGGGATTTAAGTTCAATATTTAAAAAGCATGAAGTAGCCTTTAAAGAATCATCACCCGTTTCAAAAAACTATTCGCCAGCTGACTGATTTTATTCTCCAGTTTAACATACAATTATCAAATTGTCGTTTCAGATTCAACACCTGATGCCACAGCAGTTACGGACACTACAACAGCTGCAACAACAGAAGTAACAAGTAAGCGACGCAAAGCAGGCGTTGCATGATATTTTCTGAACATAATTTAGCCGTCATTGTTTGTTAAAAGGATATGAAATATATTAATATTCAAGCAGCAGTGATTGTGGGGGATTTATGTTTGATGTCTAAAAAGAATGATGTGGTATTTGAAGAATCACCACCTGTTTCTACGAAACTATTTGCCAGCTGTCTAATTTTATTCTCCAGTTTAAAATAAAATTATCAAATTGTCGTTTCAGATTCAACACCTGATGCCACAACAGTTATGAACACTACAACAGCTGAAACAACAGCAGTAACAAGTAAGAGATACAAATAAGTTGTTGCATTATATTTCCTTAATATAATTTAGCCGTCATTGTTTACTAAGGTATACAAACTATATTCACAATTAAAAAGCAGTAACTGTTTGTGATTCATGTTCAATATTTAAAAACATGAAGTAGCCTTTAAAGAATCATCACCCGTTTCAAAAAACTATTCGCCAGCTGTCTGATTTTATTCTCCAGTTTAACATACAATTATCAAATTGTCGTTTCAGATTCAACACCTGATGCCACAACAGTTATGGACACTACAACAGCTGCAACAACAGCAGTAACAAGTAAGGGATGCAAAGCAGTCGTTGCATGATATTTTTTTGTTACAATTTAGCTCTCGTTGTTTGGTAGGGGCATATGAAATATATACATTTTTAAGAAGCAGTAACTTTTTGTGATTTATGTTCAATATTTAAAAAGCATGAAATAGCCTTTAAAGAATCATCACCCGTTTCAAAAAACTATTCACCAGCTGTCTGATTATATTCTCCAGTTTAACATACAATTATCAAATTGTCGTTTCAGATTCAACACCTGTTGCTACAACAGTTATGAACACTACAACAGCTGACACAACAGCAGTAACAAGTAAGAGATACAAATAAGTTGTTGCATTATATTTCCTTAATATAACTTAGCCGTCATTGTTTACTAAGGTATACAAACTATATTCACAATTAAAAAGCAGTAACTGTGGGGGATTTACGTTCAATATTTAAAAAGTATGAAGTGGTCTTTGAAAAATCACCACCCGTTTCTACAAAACTATTTAACAGCTGTCTGATTTCATTCTCCAGTTTAATATAAAATTATCAAATTGTCGTTTCAGATTCAACACCTGTTGCTACAACAGTTATGAACACTACAACAGCTGCAACAACAGCAGTAACAAGTAAGGGACACAAAGCAGTTGTTGCATGATATTTTCTGAACATAATTTAGCCGTCATTGTTTGTTAAAAGGATATGAAATATATTAATATTCAAGCAGCAGTGATTGTGGGGGATTTATGTTTGATGTCTAAAAAGAATGATGTGGTATTTGAAGAATCACCACCTGTTTCTACGAAACTATTTGCCAGCTGTCTAATTTTATTCTCCAGTTTAAAATAAAATGATCAATTTGTCTTTTCAGATTCAACACCTGTTGCCACAACAGTTATGGACACTACAACAGCTGACACAACAGCAGTAACAAGTAAGGGACAGAAAGCAGTCGTTGCATGATATTTTCTTAATATAATTTAGCCATCATTGTTTACTGAGGTGTAGAAAATATATTTATATTTAAAAAGCAGTAACTGTGGGGGATTTATGTTCAATATTTAAAAAGCATGAAGTGGTATTTGAAGAATCACCACCTGTTTCTACAAAACTATTCACCAGCTGTCTGATTTTATTCTCCAGTTTAACATACAATTATCAAATTGTCGTTTCAGATTCAACACCTGATGCCACAACAGTTATGGACACTACAACAGCTGCAACAACAGCAGTAACAAGTGAGGGACACAAAGCAGTCTTTGCATGATATTTTTTTGTTACAATTTAGCTCTCATTGTTTGGTAAGGGGATATGAAATATATACATTTTTAAGAAGCAGTAACTGTTTGCGATTTATGTTCAATATTTAAAAAGCATGAAGTAGCCTTTAAAGAATCATCACTCGTTTCAAAAAACTATTCACTAGCTGTCTGATTATATTCTCCAGTTTAACATACAATTATCAAATTGTCATTTCAGATTCAACACCTGATGCCACAACAGTTATGGACACTACAACAGCTGCAACAACAGCAGTAACAAGTAAGGGACACAAAGCAGTCGTTGCATGGTATTTTCTTAATATAATTTAGCCATCATTGTTTACTGAGGTGTGGAAAATATATTTATATTTAAAAAGCAGTAACTGTGGGGGATTTATGTTCAATATTTAAAAAGCATGAAGTGGTATTTGAAGAATCACCACCCGTTTCCACAAAACTATTCACCAGCTGTCTGATTTTATTCTCCAGTTTAATATACAATTATCAAATTGTCGTTTCAGATTCAACACCTGATGCCACAACAGTTATGGACACTACAACAGCTGCAACAACAGCAGTAACAAGTGAGGGACACAAAGCAGTCTTTGCATGATATTTTTTTCTTACAATTTAGCTCTCATTGTTTGGTAAGGGGACATGAAATATATACATTTTTAAGAAGCAGTAACTGTTTGCGATTTATGTTCAATATTTAAAAAGCATGAAGTTGCCTTTAAAGAATCATCACCCGTTTCAAAAAACTATTCACCAGCTGTCTGATTATATTCTCCAGTTTAACATACAATTATCAAATTGTCATTTCAGATTCAACACCTGATGCCACAACAGTTATGGACACTACAACAGCTGCAACAACAGCAGTAACAAGTAAGGGAGACAAAGCAGTCGTTGCATGGTATTTTCTTAATATAATTTAGCCATCATTGTTTACTGAGGTGTAGAAAATATATTTATATTTAAAAAGCAGTAACTGTGGGGGATTTATGTTCAATATTTAAAAAGCATGAAGTGGTATTTGAAGAATCACCACCCGTTTCCACAAAACTATTCACCAGCTGTCTGATTTTATTCTCCAGTTTAATATACAATTATCAAATTGTCGTTTCAGATTCAACACCTGATGCCACAACAGTTATGGACACTACAACAGCTGCAACAACAGCAGTAACAAGTGAGGGACACAAAGCAGTCTTTGCATGATATTTTTTTCTTACAATTTAGCTCTCATTGTTTGGTAAGGGGACATGAAATATATACATTTTTAAGAAGCAGTAACTGTTTGCGATTTATGTTCAATATTTAAAAAGCATGAAGTAGCCTTTAAAGAATCATCACCCGTTTCAAAAAACTATTCACCAGCTGTCTGATTTTATTCTCCAGTTTAACATACAATTATCAAATTGTCGTTTCAGATTCAACACCTGTTGCCACAACAGTTATGGACACTACAACAGCTGCAACAACAGCAGTAACAAGTAAGGGACACAAAGCAGTTGTTGCATGATATTTTCTTGTTATAATTCAGCTGTCATTGTTTGTTAAAAGGACATGAAATATATTAATATTCAAGTAGCAGTGATTGTGAGGGATTTATGTTTGATGTCTAAAAAGAACAAAGTGGTCTTTGAAGAATCACCAGCTGTTTCCACAAAACTATTTACCAACTGTCTGATTTTATTCTCCAGTTTAACATGCAATTATCAAATTGTCATTTCAGATTTAACACCCGTTGCCACGACAGTTATGAAGACTACAACAGCTGACACAACAGCAGTAACAAGTAAGAGATACAAATAAGTTGTTGCATTATATTTCCTTAATATAATTTAGCCGTCATTGTTTACTAAGGTATACAAACTATATTCACAGTTAGCCTATTGCTACCACACGTTTAAACACGGCAACACCCTTAACGTCACCAACGAGTGCAACTACCAGTAGGTTTTTCTGTATAAGGGGTTTGGTAACACTTCCATTGATAATATTTGGTTGAATTTTTCAACTTCACTTGAAAATAAATTACTTTTTCCCCCTAAAAACATGCACAGTATGAAGAGATCATCTGGGTTTGACTATTTTTGGTTTCTATTGTCAGCACTACCGTATAGTAGTAAAAGAGTGTCGGCAGACCACTGCTTAACCTGAAACACACGAGAACACCTACAGTGACCTCCCTTGTTAATACAGGGGAGTTAGTGTGTAAATCAAAATTGTGTCATACTTGTACCATAAAGTTCCCATTTTTTTTTATTAAAAAGATTCAACTCTGCAGTCATCACTCATTTTGTTTTCTACTATCAGCATTAATATTTTTTTTGTAAAATGGTACAGATTCAACTCCAGCAGTACAACACAATGTCAACAACTACTGTAGTTACCAGTTACAAAACTATTTACCAGCTCTGTCTTTAGGTTAATATACAATTAACAAATTGTTGTTTCAGACTCGCCACCCGTCACAACAGTTATGAGCACGACAACAATTGCAACAAGTAAGAGCCTCAAAATTATTTTTGGTGCTTAAGAATTTTCTGTTTTTCTTAATAAATAAATGTCCAAATATAATAGTTTAGTCTCATTTGTTTAGTTTGGTTCCCTCTCTCTACTTTTAGGAATTGTGTGGAAGTCTGATGGTGTTTAAGGTCGTATTTATGCAGAAATATAGTCAAATTCAATGAGTATATTTACATCTTTTGCTAGAAGTGTCGACACTCTGCAACTCAACTGCCAACTTTTCTTCAGGCCTGAAAGGTTAATCTGATCTGTCGGGTCTGGTGGTGTCACCTACCTCTGGACAGTTTTTTGGATCTGATAGGCCTCTAAAAATTCCACTCACTCTGAGTCGGAATCTGACTGCATTAAACTAACATTAAATCATAAAATTTGATTTGTATACTGTATGTCACAACCGTAGTCTGTAATACAAATAAATGGCAGGCTCTTGTGTACCAGTTTGAGAATAACTGTTTTCAGCAAAGCCATATGGGGGAAGTGGTATTTGCCTACTCAACACATATTGCTCCACCAACTGTAATTACAGGTAGATTTTTATATAAATAAAAAGGCCATCTCTCAACTAGTTAGAATTAGTTTTAAATTTGTCGAATTAATTTTCTGAATTTTTTTTTCACAATACATATTCAGTATAACGTAGGAGGATGGATCTATAAGTTCAGAGACTGCTCTGGCTTCATGGGAACAGTGCACAGCCCTTATAGGAGACAGCTAAATTAGTAAAGTTGTGTCACTTGATCAACATCAGCACCCGGCTTCACACACGTTTTTGTAAGTGCTGGTTCAGGTGTATCTGTGATTTTACCTGAAACTAGAACAGAAAGCACAGTGCAAAGTGTACGTTTGTAATTAGTACAATCAGGGGCAAAATCCAATGAGTAGAGGAAGCGATGATTGTGTTGTTGAGAGCAAAAATGTGTTGTCAATGGGCGCATTATCATGGTGGAGAACCCATGGGCTATCGCTACCCTATGTTAGGAGGACAAATGGGTCAATGATCACGGTAACATCAACCTATGATCCATTATAAATGTTATGCTATGTAATGAGTTATATCAGACATTTTAAACACCACTATCAACAAAAGGCATTTATCTGATTTATTGCTTCAGAGTACCTTAAAGTCTTGTTCTGTAAACACGTAGTACTCAAGTGATAGAGACAGGAGGTACTACATGAGTTATGGCATGCCAACTTCAATGTATTAACTGCTGATCTGAGATTGGATCAAAAAACAAAAAAATGCAAAAAGTGATGTAGCTACTACTGTGTAAGTTGTTACATTATTCTAATTATTGGAATAATTATTTGGATTTATTGAGATATGTTTTAAATGGAATACTAGTGCTTGCGAGAACACTGGCCTCTCAATTTAAATTCCATCAGCCACTTGACTTTCCAAGTTCATCGTGAAAAAACCCCCAATATGTTTGGTTTGTCCAAAATCCTAGATTCACTCGTCAATCCACAAATACATCGCTTACTGTCGGCTTGAGGATGAGGTTATTAACCCACTTGAAAAAAGAGTATTTGTAGATGTGCTTTGTTCTGGTGTACATCACTAAATGTTTATGCATGGCTTATCTCATGTTTTCCATCTTTCCATTTTTATCTTTTAAATAAACAACAGTTGATATAAGAATGTCAATCAGATTGGACTTGGTATACACACCAGACTTGGCAAATCCATCGAGTACTGCATACAGAGAGCTGGAAGGCAAGGTTAATCCAGTGGTAAGTGCATTGTAAACACATCATCAGAATCTAATTGTGAGTTATTTATGTTCTTATAGAGATATCAATAACTATATTCTTCCCACAGTTACGGGCTCAGTATAGAAGTGTTGGGGCTGCTTCTGTGACCGGATTCAGGTATATTAATTCTGTCATTAATTAAAGAAAGAAAAAGTAGCCTGGAGTCATAATACATCCCACATTACAACTTTGGCTGTCTGTTTTTACAGAGCAGGAAGTGTCATTACAGAGTTTGTTGTCCAGACAACGGAAGTTAACATTTCTAGAGTGACTGAAGCAAATAGAAATGTAACAATTGCCATGGCGACTATTGCTCCCGTTATCGGCTCAGTTGTTGCACAGTACAACAGTAAGTTGAAAAAAGTTTGTTTAAAATTTTTGCTTAACTTGACTGAATTTCTAACTGATCTCTTTTACTTTCTCCAAAGGTCCAAATTCAATCAGATTGCCACCATTAACTTATACTGGTCAAACCATGACTCTGACATGTGGCCTCACTGACGTTAATCTGGGAACAATTTCCAGTTCTGAGTGGAAATTGAAAGGACAGAAACTTACGACAGTCAGGTTTAAAATAGTTACTGCTGGCAGTCTGTCCACACTCACAGTTACCAACGTTAAAAAGTCTGATATTGGTAAGTCAAGTAACTAAGTTTTGTGATAAGTATTCAGTCACCAAATAATCCCCGTGAAGTTAGAATATTTTGGTCCTTACCCAAGTACTGGGACTGATAAAAAAAGTTCATGAATTGTTTCTGTTACATGTATGTGTGTATTTCACATGATACCAAGTTTGTAATTTTTGCTGAGTTAGTTTGAACTGGCTATAAAGCTGACAGAGACCAAAAATAATTCCTCTCACAGCATAGCCATCATATCCATATTACAAATTGTACAACCACTTATGTCCAATTTTGTTTAGTTAACAGCCAATGCAATCAATAACACCTACTTCTCTTATTCACAGGAACATATGAGTGTTTGATTCTGGGCACAGAGCTTGAATTCTTCCAAAAGGGGAACGTGACAAGTGATATAATCAAAGACGCTCCTAATGTGCTACTACAGGATAAAATTAACGTTGAATGCAAAGAGGGAGATATACAACCACTTAAGTGTTGTGTGCAGTCCCCCTACAAAGTCAGCTGGTTTGAGGGTACAACCCTTTTAAATTCAAGTAAGTTTGAGCTGAAAACTTTTCAATACATGGTGGGAAGTTCTACATGGCTATTAAAAAATTATCACTGACAACAACGTGACATTTTCACAGTTCCTGTTGAGACCACCTGCATCAGGCATGACTACACAATAAATGTCTGCACTGGATCAGTGGAAAAAACATTCATATGTAAGGTTGATGACCCAAGTAGTTTTGCCCAAACAACAAAACTGACCATTTTCACAGAAAGTAAGAGCAATGTTTGAAATGTAACCACACTATTCATTCGCGCTTTCACTGTCCTTTTGACTAATTGATTTTGTGACTCTTCAGCTATTACGTGTAACAGCCCTGAGTATGGGACTGGACGAGAAGGTGACCGAGCAAGCGGAAAATGTGATGAAGATCAAGAGGGAACCAAGACTGCAGAGTGTCAGCCATCAGGACAGTGGGTAGTTGTGGAGGACACCTGCATAATCAAAATAATCAATGATTTATTAAGTAAATCCGAGGTAAGTGAGCCACTGATGTCCAAACTGCTTCGTGTATGGAAATTAATTACTTTGATGCCGCTTGGGTGGGGGTTCTTGGAGCTTATTTTTAAACCCACATTTTTGTGACTGCTGGTAAGTCAGCATTTGCAATTTCAACATGGACGTGAGCAGAGAGTGGACCCTTGAAATGCTTCAGAAAATCTACGGCAAGTGAAGCAAGGAGCTTGTCGAGATTTTTGTTTAAGATTAAGAGGGGCAGAACGTCACTGTCCAAGACCAAAGAAAGCAGTCAGGAGAGCAATCAGGTGGGTTTTCTTTGACATCTGCATGGTCTTTCACTGAAATTTGTCCCCCAGGGTTAGACTGTCAAGAGAGTTCTGCTGGGACGTTCTGAGGAGTCTGAGGCAAAACATTTGTGGTGTGATAGCTGTTGGGTTTTCCAACATGTCCAGGCGCCTGCTCACTACACATTAAAAACGCACTAGTTTTTTGCCCTCAACAGCACAGTGGTGACTTCCCACCACCAGCTTTGGCTCCCTGAAAACTTCTTTCAATTCACAAATAAAGATCTGACACGGGTGGCACAGTGGTGCAGTGGTTAGCATTGTCGCCTCGCAGCAAAAAGGTTCTGGGTTTGAATCCATGCCTGGGCCTTTCTGTGCAGAGCTTGCATGTTCTCCCTGTGCCTGCGTGGGTTCTCCCCGGGTGCTCCAGCTTCTTCCCACCATCCAAAAACATGCATCTCAGGTTAATTGGTGGTTCTAGAAATTGCCCTTAGGTGTAAATGAGAGTGTGATTGGTCTTTGTTTCCATCTGTCTCTATGTGGCCCTGTGATGGACTGGCAATCTGTCCAGGGTGTACCCTGCTTTTGCCCTAAGTGAGCTGGGATGGGCTCCAGCCCCCCCTGTGACCCTGTTCAGGATAAAGCAGGTATAGATAATGGATGGATGGAAGATCTGACACAAACTTCACTGTGCACTCTCTGCTCAGGTTTCAAGTCTATGGTGAAATTGTAAATGCACATGTACCAAACATGTGTAACTTGGGTGGTAATTTTGATGAAGTGACATAATTTGGAATATTGACTGACCAGGGTTATAGCTGCTACCTGCTATTGTGGCCCAAATGTTGCACAACTGTTCAGAACATTTTTTTTTTTCTTGGCCATGAAGGTAATAGCATTTGTCATGCAGAGGGTCATACTTACAAAATGTGGCATAATCAGTTTCTGTTGCTCTGTTTTCATTATTTTTCATTTTGTCAGGATCTGGTTGTGGAAGGTGTGCCGGTGTTTGTGGTGGAGCTAAAAGATGCTGTCCAGGAAGAAAAAGAGAACATTTCAAATTCATCTGCAACAATATCAGCAATTGTTGACATCCTAAATACCATAGCAAATATTAGCGATGTTGTCAGTGAAGATGTCATGTTGGTAAGTCAAACCTTCTACTTTGAAGCCTCTTAGTAAGGGACTTATGATAATGGCAACACATACTTCTTGACTTTTTTATGAGGTTGTAATCTTAAAATGGAATATCTCTTTGCAGAATGTGCTAAACACGGTTGATGTCATCATTGGTGACGATGCAAGAGAGTCATGGGCATTTCTGAATTCCAATGAAACCCTCAATTCCAGCTCAGAGCTACTGGGTTCAATGGAGACACTCGCCGATGGGCTGAATGAGACTTTTACAATCAAGACTCAACGGATCCTGCTCAATAGAACTATGTTTGACAACTCTTTCATGGCAGATCTGAACTCCAGTGTTGTCATACAAATTCCAAACAGCGACATTTCCAACGTTTTTATCACCACCATTGTCTTCAGCACCCTTAATAATGTCATGCCAACGAGGAACTCCACGTTTGACGTCGGCCTCTTAAACGCCACTGGTAATGGAACTTTGGCTGATGATGCCATCAATGCTGCAGTGGTGCTGGTCAAAATAAATGCAACAGTTCCAAATGTCACTCTGAGCTACAACAAACTAAACGGAGCCCTGTCACTGAACCCACAGTGTGTCTTCTGGAACTTCACACTTTTCAATGAGACTGGTGCCTGGGATGATGAGGGCTGTATCTTTGTTTCCGACATAAACAACACAGTAACCTGCAGCTGTGACCACCTCACGTCCTTCTCAATTCTGATGGCAACTGACATCCCTCCAAAAATAATAACACTTTTGGATGTCATCACTTATGTTGGAGTTGGGATATCTCTGGCATCCTTAGTTATATGTCTCATTATTGAGGGATATGTTTGGAAAGCCGTTACCAGAAATAGCACTGCCTTCATGCGTCATGTTTCCATCATTAATACTGCCCTGTCTCTGTTGATTGCTGACATCTGTTTCATAATCGCTGCCTTTATTGCCAAAAATCCCCTTGAAAACCCAGGAGAAGACTATGAAGTCCCAGTTGGGCCGTGTAGCACAGCAACATTTTTCATGCACTTCTTCTACCTTGCTCTGTTCTTTTGGATGCTCGTGTCAGGCCTTCTGCTTTTTTACCGGACAGTTATGGTCTTCTCCCACATGTCCAAGTCAACCATGTTGGCCATTGGCTTCACTTTAGGTTACGTCTGCCCTCTGATTATAGCTGTTATAACTGTTGCGGTCACAGCACCAGGACGTGGATACATTAGGAAAGACAATGCTTGTTGGCTAAATTGGTTGGAGACCAAGGCCCTGCTGGCCCTGGTAATACCTGCTTTGACCATAGTTTTAATCAACATTTTGATTGTTATCGTGGTCTTGTTCAAAATGCTGAGAAGAGGTGTGGGAGACACTGCCCACACAGATGAAAAACACACCATGGTGGTCATTCTAAGGTGTGTGGCCATTTTGACTCCCTTATTTGGGCTGACCTGGTCTCTGGGAGTGGGGACCATGATATCACCAACAAATGAAGGAATCCACATTGCCTTTGCATTCTTCAATTCACTACAGGTATTTGCACCTATTGATAAACAAGGCAGTAATGTTTGCAGTGCAGTTATAAAACCTTTTTGTGTTCTTTCATTCTGATGATGAAAAAAAATCCGTCTGATTTTCTTCAGGGTTTCTTCATTTTAGTGTTTGGAACACTGTTTGATTCAAAGGTAAGAAAAGCTTCACATTCGGTTACCATGTCTCCACAGGAGGTAGTGAGGGTAGCATGTTAGCTTAGCAGCAGCAGTTTTGATATTTCCTCAGGGCATCTGCAGTATGTGTTTAGTCACAGTACTAAGTTGTTGGTCACTTATGTTTTGGCAGTGCTTACAGCCCAACAAACAATAATTGAAAGTAAAATAGACACAAATACACATGACAGGTGTGTGTTTTTGTTGTTCTTCTTCTTTTCTGAACTGTCAACAATGACAAAAAACTTTCCGTGCAGATATTTGATTTTTTCGTTAAGAGACAAATGAGGAGATCAATATCTCTAAGTGTAGAGGAGGATTACTTCAGTCTTTAAAAGGGAGAGTAGCAACAGCACAGTGTAAAAATACAATTCATAACGAGGAAAAGTCTAACATTTAACATTGTGGTCAAAATATAATTTATAACAAAGAAAAGTCCTACATTTAACATTGTGATAAACATATAATTTATAACAAGGAAAAGTCCTACAGTTAAAATTATGGTAAAATCTGAGAAATTATTCATTTACAGATTTTAGACTATTTTTGGTGAACAGACCTATGGCTATTTTTTTTTTACCATAGTTAATTGGTGGTTATGAACCTGGTAAAGACATAATGAAAGATTTAACTCATTTAAAAAAAAATTCAAAAAAATTGACCAAGACTGTTACCTGGTCAACGCCCACTGTTACAAAGACACAATACCCTTTAGTGACTGACGGGTGCATTAAAGCTTTGCCATGATACATTCCAAAAGTGTTGTATGTAAAATTAAGAACGAATATTTTTACGTTTTTTTTTTTTTTTATGTTTATTGCTTCCTGGCTTTATTGTCAAAATAGCATACGCTGACATCAGAATGGTATCAATCCTCTCTTCTCATTGGAAAGAGATATAAACACCTTTACAGTATTTCCCATGTAAACCTGTTTATTTAAAATGCTTATCTTTCTGAACATTTCCAGCACTGTGAATTAATTTTGATATTGGCGTGAATTTTTCTGTCTGTAGATCCGTTCTCTCCTCTCTAAACGAGTACCAACAACAAACAGTACCTCTAATCCAACAAGAGTAAGAGAATTTTTTTTATATATGACAAACGAATATGTGCTTTTCTTTGCACATTAGTTGAGCCTACCCGTCGCTGCATCAACCGACCTGTTAATTTCGAAAGACCAATCTACATTAGGATACAAACAATTTCCTGCACTCTCTTAACCTTACACACTTTTCTATCGTAGAGCACAAGTGATGGCATTTTCTCTCTGAGTGGAATGTTCAGCAGAATCCGTGGTAGAAGTAAGTTGTCTTATATTAAGCAGCTTGCCTGTTTACTTAAATCAGGTATCTCATCAACCGTTTTCTGTTTTGTCTTTCAGATGTTTACCATGTTTCAGGGGCCAGAAACTCAAACAGCAGCAGTGCATCGGAGTCATATGTGAATATCTGAATTAGTACAACAATCTGTACTACAAAAAATGATCTCTTTGAAGACTCATATATTGTAAATACAGCCCTACAGTTTAAAGTGCCATATGTCCTAAATGTATAGCTGTTATAATATTAATTGCATTGCATTGTAAACTAATTAAGATGACACAATGTCTGTTGATCAGTATGACATATTTAATGTCACTGTTCTGGTTACCAGTGTTATGTGGTATTTCTGTTGTTTCACATATTCAAAACATTCAGAAATACAGTGAACCCTCGTTTTTCGCGGGGGTTACGTTCCAAATAGAAACCGTGATAGGCGAAATCTGTGAAGTAGTAACCTTTATTTTTTTTACAATTATTATACAATGAAATACTCCATAATACATTGAAACCAAAGAACAAAACCTTTTTACAGGCCCAAGCATTTGTTTAACAAATAAAAGTACTGTATAAATGTTTTTTTTTACAAATAACTACTGTACTGTAAAATAATAATTTTAATCATCAATATGAACTGAAGGCTTCAAATTGCTGAGATCATTAATCCACAAAGCTAATGCAGACTCCATCCTTACCATGGTCTTGTTGCGGACAGTTGCAACCCTTTTTGCATCCTTATTAAAACTTATTGCTGCTGTCTTCCTTATGTTATTTTCCTCCTTCTTTATGGAACGAACGGAAGATTCATTAATTCCGTAATGGCGACCTACAGCCGCATAGCTTCTACCTTCATTTAACATGTCCAGAAGTTTAACTTTTTCTGCGATAGTTAGCATCTTCCTCTGCCTTTTGGGCCCGACCGCAAGTGCCTTTGTCGGTGCAGAACGTTTTGTCGACATTATGGGTTTTAGAGAAACTTGAAATTGCAAGAGAATTTGCAAACTTAAATTTGGCAAGCTGTTTTACGTACGTGTACATATTAAACCGCAACGTTATTGACAAACAGGTAGAGAAGAAGCGGAGAGACTGTTTAGCCAATCAGAATGCAGAACACAATGCACGATGCAAATCCGTGAAGCAGCGAGACCGTGAAAGGTGAACCGCGTTATAGCGAGGGTTCACTGTACAACGAACTGAAAATATTAGGTAACAGGCCTTCAAAGAATCTCATGTACCAGTCATAAAAACTAAGCCGTATGTAATGCATCAAAGTATCCAGAAAATGATTAACCCCTAAATGGTCATATTGTGATACATTATCCTCTAGCTATGCATGTAAACCGATTTAAAAAAAAAAAACAGTATCTGCTAACTGCGAAAAATCACATCAAAAATAAATTAAATGTGAAAAAAAGAACACAAGAATAAAATGAAATAATTATATATTTTTTTGGTCCAAGCTGAAATTTGCTTTAGCTTTGTTGTTAAATTAAGTACTGTGTGTACTGCATGAGTTCATTGAGTTGTCTTTCAATTTAATGTTTCAAATCCTTTATTTTTTTAAACTATGAATGAAAAGGTATAAAAGACTGTAAGCGTGTTTTTAATGTGTCACAACGAAGGTTCAAGACGTCTTAATAGCAACTTTTGCGGCCCCAGAAACTTGAATTACAAGTATTAAAATACTGTTAGGTATGCTGCCAAATATATAAAAATGATTTCTTCATGAACCAAAAAGATTAATGACTATATGGACATTTTAGAAATATATTATTTTATACCAAGAGTGCTTTGACTGGCCATAGATACCACACAAAGAGGTCAATAAACATCTGTGATGACTAAATACAAATATTTATACATGAACTCTTGACACTGTGGAACTGTGCACACCCTTGAGAACATTTAAAATGCATTATGGTTGTATTATTTATGTTATCTGTATCTTTAAAGTACGAGCACATAGTATATATTACATAATAGTAGAACATTAATTAAGATAGTACTTTATTGTTCTGAAAGCTTTATCAGCATATATATGTCTGGCTTATTTAATATAATTTTTGATAAATGTAAAGGAATTATGATATCGACAGGGATTTTATCCATGCCCCAAAACAGAGCATACAGATATGTCAGTACACAGATGGTATGTTGAATGTACAGACACTGTATGCAGTACAGCAACATTTTGGATATGAATTAATGAGATGAAGTGGAATAAAATGTTCTGTTTTGATTTCTGATTTTAAGTGTTAACACTTTATTAAGATAGCTTTAAATTGGAAAAAAAAAAATCACCTTGAAATATCTACCCAGAAACAACCATTTTAAAAGCTGATCTGAACCGCTTACAGAAGAAAGCGTGAACAAATAGATTGCCCAATGAATTTGACCATCCAAGCCACTTAAATGTCTTGATTACAGGAAGTGGCATTGTGTACTTGCTTAAAGGGTGAAAAGAAAGAAAGGAAACCAACACGAGAAACACTCCCACAACAATAGACAGACTTTTGTTTTTGAATATACAATATGTTTTTAATATTGTTATACGACAACTGTTATTATGACATGACATAAAAGTATGAGTATGAGTAAAGCATTCCACTTTCTAGTTTTTAGTAATTCATTTAGCATTATAATGAGTATAAAACAAAATGCAGTTTTCATTTTCTTTTATGGTTTTACTGTTATATGGCCCTTTGTGAAAAACAATTGAGAATATGTACCCAAGTTTTAAGCTGCTCAGTCATTAAAGTTTTGCATAGGTAAGATTGCTGTGAAATGTTTTTCCAGAAATTAGCATTCTAAAAGCTGATCTGAACCAGCTGTAAAAGAATCCATAGACAAATGGATTGAGCATTGAATTTGACCATCCAAGCCAAACAAGAGTTTCAAGCAAAGGTGATGGGACAGAATAATCAGTCGCAGGATTAAAGGTTGTCGAGAGAAAGAAAGGAGTCCAACAGAAAAGGAAAACTCCCATTACTACAGCCAGAGTTTTAGTGGCCTTTCTCTCCATCTTATTCACAGTTGCTCCAGACTTTGTGCTCTGACAGGTTGTGTTCTGAATGCTATGTATTTGTTTCTGTGCCTCAAAGAAAATCTTTAGGTAGATACTGAGCATGATGATTACTGGGAGGTAAAAAGAAACAACAGGGCCTATTAAATTTGAATTTGGAATATTAAATATGAAACACCTTCCTTCACAGACAGTATTTTTGAGTCCCAAAAATATAATGCCAAATCCGGACACAGCAGAAACAGCCCAGCTAACCAGGATCATGATTACAACAGCACGATCATTGATTTTAGTTCTGTATGTCAGTGGCTGACACACTGCAAAATATCTGTCAATAGAAATACAACATAGGTTGAGAATGGATGATGTCATGAGTGAAATATCAATACCTCGTCTCATTTTACAGACTAAATCCCCAAAATACAAACATGACCTTACAGACAGTGCCATGTTAAACAGTAAAACCAAAGTTCCAACGAGCAGGTCAGCCACAGCCAAAGAGAGGATAAGATAATTAGTAGGAGTGTGCAGCTGCTTGAAGTAAAGGATGGACGTGATTACCAGAAGATTGCCGCCTATTGTCAGAAGTGATACTGTACTGCCAATAAACATATAAATAAATACACGTATTGTCGAAGGGGTTATTGCCATTATGCATGAGGCATTCCCTGTTTCATAACAGAAATTCATGTTGCCATCATCAGTCATGTTGATGTTGATTCCAGTTTCCATGCTACCTGAACCCAGAATGTTTGCTTATAATTTCCAATCAAAGACATTTACATATTAAACAGGAATAAACTATACACTTTGTAGACAGGTAGTAGGGATTTGTCAGTTGCTTATGGGGCTGCTGAATGATTCACACCATACCTGTTAACCCTGAAGAAATACCCGTTGGATGTCCAGTCATGTTGCTGTCCCTCTCTCTGACCACTGTTTCTCAAAACTTCTCACATACCTCGATATGTACAGCCTGTTATCAAAATGAACAATATGCTAAACCCCACCCCTGAGCAGTATTTGTCCAGTCATGGCTTACCATAAAAATCGTGACAAGGCACAGCCAAGTGGTGAATGCTGAGTAGATGTACTCAAGTAGTGTACATTAGTCCCGGTATGATATACGTAAACTTTACCTGAGTCTTTACTTTTTCCACTACTTTAAAGAAATGAGCTCAAAGATTTTTTTTTCGAAATAAATGCCTGTTAAGTCACTATCATTGAATTAGATCCCAATTTTGATAAAGCCTGTGGCCCACTGGTGAAAACAGCATATATACGATCTGAGTGAGCTGGGTGTCTTTGGTGACATCACATACCCTGACGTCTACAATCACCAACTTAAACCCAACAGAGAGGATGATGAGTTTGAACAGAGTATAGGAAAAGCAGCCAACAAGTCTTCATAAAGCGGCTGAGAGAACAAAGTGTTAAACTGTTATCAAAGCAAAAGGTAGCTAATTTGAATCTAAATCCAAAACTGATAATAATTCCATATATGTTATTTTATAGTTTTTGTATCTTTGGTTTTGTTCTACACTGTAGAAAATAATATAAATAAAGACTAGAATGACGGCCTCATGGCTGTATGGTTTCATCAACCAGTCAAGTTCCAGTTTATAGCCTAGTTTGTCCAGACTCAAAGCATCCCTGAGATATCACGTTCACCAGCATGGAATGGCTGTGAGGTCACAGTGACCTTGACCTTATACCACCAAAACCTAATCAGTTCCTTCTTTTAAGAAATTCCCTCAAGGCATTCCAGAGACCACAACAAATAACTTTTAGTTTAAATAATAAGTGTTATGTTTAGAGAAAGGAAAGCACTGCAGTTATCCGTCTGTCTTTTTGTCTAATGATTCCACGGATAATTTTTCAAAAGCCTTCTGGTTTGTCCACAAACTCCATAGCGAACTGCAGATGGACAGAAATACTCTTGTTGAAGAGCGATGACTTTCTCCTTGGAACTCTGCTGTGCACACCATTGTTGTTCACTGTTCTCCTGATGATGGACTCATGAACATTAGCCAATGTGAGAGGACTTTAGTTGCTCAGAATTTACCCTGGGTGCCATTGAGACCTCGCAAACTATTAAATACTGTGCTCTTAGCGGGATCTTTGTTGGTCAACCATTCCTGAGGAGGGCAACAATGGTCTTGGATTTCTCGATGTGTACAAGGTCTGTCTGGCTGTAGATTGGTAGAGTCCAAACTCTTTCAAGAGGGTTTTTATCACCTTTTCCAGGCTGATCAGTATTAATAACTCATTTTTCTGAGCTTCTCAGAAACACTTCTACAAACATGTTGTGAAGCTCAGACAGATCCCTGTTCTTTAAATAAAACAGATGTCATTTTAGGTCATATGTATGGGGAAATATAAATACATTACTAAAGGGTTTACCAACTTTCAAGGACCACCATATGTCCAAAATTACATACAACACCAGTGAGTTCTGGATGTCGTAAGATGACAACCAACAGGTTTCTAGTGCATTAAGACAATTTCTGAACAACAGCACCATGAGGAACCGGTGAGGTGTTGAGAGTTGTGTGCAACTGCAAAACTGGATTTTATTATTCATGGTTCTTATACCAGTTGTCACTGCTCCTAGAACAGTTCAATTTAAAGTCATCAGTGTTAACTATCATCAGAATATAGACCTTAAATGTTCCAATCTACGGGTTAAACAAGTAATAAGTGCAGTAAGTTAAGAGTAGGGAATCCCAGGGGAGAAATATGTGACATGCTATTAAGCTTGACCACAAATATGCCAAAAGTGGAAGGAGAACATTAGCCTGGCTCTGCCAGACTATTGCTCACAGTTTCAGTTTTCTTTGCAGTGATTATAGTAGGGAAACCTTGTTTGCATTAATGTTTGCCCAGCCACTCTGACCAATCAGCGACCAGTGTGGGTGGCAAAGTGCCATGTAGTTGCAGTGATGATAGAATTTTATCAATAGGTTTTGACCTTTACAAACTGTCTAATGGATTTGGCACATATGGTGGTCAATGCTGATTGGTTAAAAGTTGCTCCAATATTGTTTTAAATTAACCAGAGGTCTAGGCCACTAGGTTAGAACAACTAACACACACCCATATATTCACACAGTGAATTTGGCACTGGTTATGTTCCCTTAGCACCCAAATTTAGGTGTCAGACTTCTGGATTTGAACCTAAAGAGACATGTGGGCTAGGTTAGGTAGTTAGGTAGGTAGGTAGTTACTTTATTAATCCCCAAGGGGAAAGTTTTTCGCTACAGCAGCATTTATAGATAAAGGAAAGCAATAAAATAACAGTACAAATATTAAATATAAAAATGTGCAGTGTATACAGTACAATATATATATATTTTCTTATATTTAAACAAACAAGAAACACAGACAACAGTGTTATAGTTGTGTGATGGATTTTGCCAGAGGAGAGTTATTGTACAGTCTTATTGCAGTGGGCAGGAATGATCTCCTGTATCTGTCCTTGTGACAGCGGAGCTGGAGGAGTCTTTTGGAGAAAGTGCTCCGCTGTCCCTGCAGCAAGTGGTGGAGAGGGTGGTCAGGATTATCCAATATGGATAATAGTTTGTTCAGCGTCCTCCTCTCCACCACCTTTTCCAGGCTGTCCAGTTTGTAGCCGATGATGGAGCCGGCCTTCTTAACCAGTTTGTTAAGTCTGTTGGTGTCACCGGCTCCAATGCTGCTCCCCCAGCAGACCCCAGCGAAGTACAATGCACTGGCCACAACAGACTTTAAATTAATTAAATTAAATTAATTAAATTAAAAGAATTTATTGTTTAACTTCTCATGAAATTATTAAATGACAGATGTGTTTATATGAATGAGAATGCACAATTACTTCTGATTACTGACGGTGAAGTGAAAGAGGGAATTGTTACCGGGCTAACAGAAAACTGAATAAGGGAAATGTAAGTCTATGAGGCTAATTTAGAAATTTCGCCACCCTGAATAAATGAGCCAGCTTACTTTTGAGATGAGTTGACCACGGGCCGGAAAAACGGGTCCAGATGATGCCGATCAGAGGTCCGGTGGATGGAAGTTGAATAACGGGGGTTCCCTCCCGTTCTCAGCTTCCCTCCGTTCGTCTGGCGACGGTGCTGGCCCTTTGAGGTGCCGTGGGGGGTCGTCAGACCGAGGTGGAAGAGGTCTCGTCAGGCTCGCCGTTAGCAGGTGGATGTAGACGGCGTTTCGGTCTGCCGAGTCCTGGCGATTTTCCGATCGTCACTACTTTGTGATTTTGTATAAACGCGTAGGCTGGCCTTGACACAGCGTTAACAAAATTACTGATAATGATACAGGCTCGTCACAGGGTTGAATTGAGTATTTGATCAGAGTTGCTGATCATACTCTGAGAATTTGATTATTATGTGCGCTAAAGTTGAACAAAAATGTAGATCTAAAAATTACTAAGTCAAAACTTAATGAACTAAAAAATAACTGAAACTAAAACTAATCTCAAATTGAATCTTAGATGAATTTAAAACGAATCTTTTAGAGAATAAACCGAATCTTAGTGAATCTTGCAGCGAATCATGAACCGAATGTGAATGATCAGCTTGAGTCTCTCTCTTTTGAGGTGGAGAGCATGGGAAATGATCGGGGTGTCGAATTTCACCTTATCGATACCCTGTCTCAGGGGGAGAGGAGGTGTCAGGAGGAGGAGGATGAGGTGTCATAAGGGCCAACGTTGAACACGACTTGATTGAAACCATGTATAAAAGAAGTACCTTATTTCACTTCACCAACGTGTTATGAGATATATTATTATCACAGATCATATTTTAAACAATGAATTCATTGTAGTTCTAGTTAGTCAGATGGAGAGGAGAGAGACGATGGAGACAATGAGTGGACAGAGAGAGAGAGGGGGGGGGGCAGAGATCTGGGGATAAGCAATATTCACCTCTCTAGACTCAGGATATAGTTTTTAGTAACACCTAAACTTTTGATTAACATCACAACGTTAGTATAAGAATATCATAGCATACAGGACAGCAGCATATGTCATTATGAATTCACAAGTCCATATTTTATTCTGAAAGTTTGTGAGTTTTGGTGACATCTGACCACCTGAGGGAGCCATGGCTTTTCTGGGAGGGTCAATGTTGATGGTCATCTGATATCTGGAGAGTGTCAACTGTGGGGTTGGTGTATTGACCAAAAGGGATTAAGGAGGTATCCTTTGGTTTACGGCTGGCCAGATGTGGTCTCCAAAGTGACGGGTTTTATAGACCTAAAAGGGTGTGGGTACTGTCACTTGTGGCAGAAGTTTGGGTTTTTATGAGGAAAGAGGGTGATAAAGAAGGGCCAGGGGAATTTAGCAAAAGTTCACATACTCCAGACATGTGGGGGTGAAGGGAGCGTGAAGATTTCCTTTTCAGGTCAGGGAGATAACGGGTGAAGAGATGTTGTACTGGCACTTTGTGAGGGAAAGTTTATAAAGCGAGTTCACTACACGGCGTTCAATATTGTTTTTTCAGCCTTGTCCCTTCTGTACAGAGATTTCGCCAGATTCTCTTCATCTTTTACTGATTTTATATATTGTAGATGATGAACTCACCAAATTCTTTGCAATTTTACATCAAGAAACGTTATTCTTAGACTGTTACATGATTTACCCACACAATCTTTCACAGAATGATGAATCCCGGCCCATCTTCTCTCCTGAGAGACTGCCTCTCTGGGATGTTTTTTTTTTTTTTTTTTACATCCAATCTTGTTACTTATCTGTTGGCAGTCAACCTAATTTGTTGAGATTTTCAAACCTGGTCTTATTTTAGCATTATACAACTTTTTGATCTTGTCCCAATTTTTTGGGAAGCAGAGCTGTATAATTGTAAATTTGCAAAATTTGTAGTCAATGACATGAAACCTAAAATGTCACGTGTGAATGGAAAATGCTCTTGAAAATGGCAAACCAGTGATGCTTCCATGTCATCTACAAAAACTCCTACAAAGCCATTGCTATTGCAGAATTGTATGCAGGAATCTAAGAACAGAATAAAAAAAATAGATCTACTTGACCATGACAGCAATGTAACATTGCTCCCTCTTTACAGCTTTGGAGGTTTAAGCAGCATTTTCAGGATATCACTCCATCAGGATATCACTCCATATGAAGGATCCTTTATCTTGTTCCTTAAGCGCAAACTGTGACCTCAAGGATGAACTGAATTGATTTTGGAGGTGAAAGGTCATGGTAATTACACTAAAACAATGATTTGATTCCACATCTGAGCCAGGATTTTGACAGCATTTATTTGTGTTTAATGTACATGCAAACTTAATGGCCAGATCTTTATGTGCTTCTAACAGTGTATTTTATTATGGAAATTTAAAACATGTACAAATGAAAAATACATACATGATGCCCAGATATACATGTATAGTCATTATTTAAATTAGTATGTCTAAACCGTGTCATAATCAGATCCTAATAATGCCAGTGCCAGTAAGTCAAAACATTTTCACCTTATTACATTTTCTTGAAGCTGATCTGAACCAGCTGTGACAGAAAACATAAATAAACATACTGTGCATTACATTTGACAGTGTAGGCCAGTTTCTAGTTTCAAACAGAAAGTGGCACTTCATCAAGGCTCAAAGGTTAAAATATAATGAAGAAAGAACGGAACAGATCAGAGAGTTATTAGGTTACATCATGACTGCTTGTTTCTCATCTTTAATTTAAATCAGTTTTTTAGGGGTCTTTGTATTTCTGTAACAATGGCAACAAAGCATCCCTGACTCATCATTTTGACCCAAACCACAATGTTTCCCTTAAAACAGGGCCTGACAGTTCCTGAAATCTTTGGGATTATTAGTCTTTTATGGCCATTTACTGTCTCATTTTTTAACAATTCAATTGTGTTTTTTGCACCTTAAACAGTAACTCAATGTAATTTTGAGTTAACAAAATTCCCTCTAAATATTTTTCCAGAAATAATCATTTTAAAGGCCAATCTGAACCAGCTGTAAAAGAAAGCATAAATAAGCGGATTAAGCATTGAATTTGACAGAGCGAGCCAGTTAAGTGTTTCCATCACAGAACCTGGTACTGAAATATTAGTGTAACGCAGAAAGGTGATGCAAAGAAAGAAAGGAGTCCAACATAGAAGAAACACTCCCAAAACAACAGCCAGAGTTTTGGTGGCCTTCCTCTCCATCTTACTGACAGCTGCTCCAGACTTTGTGTTCTGGATTCTCCGTGCATGTTTCAGTGCAACAAGGAAAATCTTCAGGTAGATACACAGCATTATGATCGCTGGGAGGTAAAATGACAATATAGGTCCAATAGTGGCGGCTATGAGAACTTTAATTAAACAGCTTTCCTCACATGATTCACTGTTTAATCCTACAATTGTCACAACAATTCCAATTAGAGCAGAGACACCCCAGTTCACCAGGATCATGGTCGCAACAACATAGTGATTGATTTTAGTTGTGTATGTTAGGGGCTGACACACTGCGTAATATCTGTCAACAGAAATACAACACAGAGTTAGAATAGAACAAGTGCCCAGTGATATATGAAAGCTGCCTCGGACTTTGCAGATCAAACCATCAGGATACAGGCATTGGCTGTAAGAGAACACCATGTTGAAAGGAAAAACTATAATCCCAACAAGCAGGTCAGCTGCAGCCAGAGAGAGGATGAGGTAGTTAGTAGGAGTGTGCAGCTGTTTGAAGTAAACAATCGAGATTATGACAAGGAAGTTTCCACATATTGTTATAACAGACAATAAAGCAAGGAAAACATATATCAATACACATGTTATGGAAGGATTGTTTGTCAGTATATTATTAAAATTATCTATGACATAGCAGGGATGTATTTCAGTCCTGTTGACAGAAATGTCTGGTGCCATGTTTCAAAATTCCTGCTTTTCAATAAAATGAATATAATCAACACTGTAATTTAAGCGTCTGCACCAACCTGAATCTCCACTTGACCTGGCCTCTCTTGGTCAACAAACGAGCTGCTCAGCAGTAAGAGAGTCGACACACAGAGTTAAAGGTTGTAAAGAAGAGAGACGGTGTTGAGAGTTGTCCAATCACATGATGATGACAAAAAAAAAACATTATCATATTCTAATTATGAAGGTGGGAGGGTCCAGCAGATCTGAAGCATGTCTATGATGATCTATGTTTGTCTATAGTTCTAAAACCCGAATATGGTTTGCCAAGCATCTATTAAGAAACACAACTGGAGGTCTTAAATTGCATGAAACCTTTATTGTTTTGGGGAACATCAATAGATTGTGTATTTTTAACTTGAAATGTAGACTCTCAACAGCATGTTTACTGTAATAGAAAAAACTTTTAGCCTATAAACATGACATAAACACTAACATGACACAATGTTCTACAACTATTGTGAATAGTTTCACAATTAATGTGGTTCATGTTGCTTGTGTAACACTGTTTATATTGTTAAGCTGTAAACGTGAGAAGCTTAATTGACATGATTTACTTTTGTTGTGAAAAGCATAAAACAAGAAATGCTGTTACTTTGAAGTACCAGGAAGTAGCATGGTACGTGGCTTCTTGACGCTAACTGAAAAATGATGATACGGAGAATACCAGATGTCGGGTGCAAGAACGCGTTCTGTTCACTGTTCCAGTTTGTAATACTGCAGTTCAGACAGTAAAGTGTTCCGTTCAAATGAGACGTGTCTTGGTCCTCAGTAGAAGCTCCACTTCACAACAACAACCCTGTTTCCAAAAAAGTTGGGATACTGTAAAATATGAATAAAAACACAATGTCACAACTCACAAGTCATACAAACCCATAGTTAATTGAAAGAAGACCAAAGACAACAAATCAAATGTTGAAACTGAGAAATTTGATTGTTTTGGGGAAAATATATGCCCATTTTGAATTTGATGCCAGCAACACATCAAAAAAGTTGGGAAAGGGACATGTTTACTGCTACTTTTCATTGCTTCTTTTAACCACACTCTGTACAATTTTGGGAACTGAGGAGGCCAGTTTCTGGAGTTTTGAAAGTGAAATTTTGTCCTATTCTTGCCTGATTTAGGATTTTAGCTTTTCAATAGTTTGGGGTTTCCTTAATCGTATTTTTCATTTTATGACACTCCAAATGTTTTCGATGGGCGACAGGTCTGGATGTCAGGCAGGCCTGTTTAGCACCCAGACTGTACAACTACGGAGCCATGCTGTTGTAATACATCCAGGATGTGGTTTGGCATTGTTTTGCTGAAACAAGCAAGGTCTTTTCTGAATAAAACATCTGGATAGCAGCATATGTTGCTCCAAAACCTGTATATATATCATTCAGCATTAATGGTGCCTTCCCAGATGTGCTAGCTACCCATGCCATGTGCACGAATGCATCCCTGTACCATCATGGATGCTGATTATTTAACTGAGCGCTGATAACAAGCTGGGTGGTCCCTCTCCTCTTTTGCCCGAAGGACATGGTGTCCATGATTTCCAAAATGAATTTAAAATGTTGTTATTGTTTTAGCCTTGTCCCTTATGTACAGAGTTTTCAACGGATTCTCTAAATCTTTTACTGATTGTATGTATCGTAGATGATGAATTCGCCAATTTTTTTTTACAATTTTACATCAAGGAACATAATTCTTAGATTGCTACACTATTTACCCATGCAGTCTTTCACAAAGTGGTGAACCCCACTCCAAATTAATTGCTGAGACTGCTCCAATCTTGTTACTATTCAACACCATAATTCAGGAACAGAAGGGAAAATGGTGACCATATTTGGTCTGATGTGGACTGGGGACACTAATCTTGGGTGTTCACTTTGAAACTGTGGTGATTGTATAGAGACATTCTGTGCTGTCGGGTTAGAGATGTGTGTCATAATTTATAGGTTCTTTGCAGCAAAATATATATTTGAATATTTTTTTTTACTGTTAATCAGCTTCATTGACCAAGCATGTGAACATTTATGAGGATTCCTTCAAAGTCTTCGCAAAATAAATTATATTTGTCCGGACAGATATAATTGTAAACTGCAACTTGACTGGTTGGTGAAGGCATACATTTTTATGAAAACAAATACCCTTCTCATTATAATTATCATAACATTAATGTTTAATGATCATTCATATAGAGAGCTTTTCTATTACAGGTCCTGTTTAATGTTTAAGTATAGCTATGATAGTTTTCATCTTAGGTTGGCAAGTTCATGGAACAGAAGCATTATATACTGTACATTCAATAAAGTACCAAAACACATAACTAAATGATATGCAACGGTGTTGTACAGTAAGGAAATGTTGTAACTTTAACTTATGCTTAAGTCAAGACAATTTATCATGTTGCTTTGGTTTACGGCACAGTATTTCACGATGTTTAGACACTCTAGGAACAGTAAAAAAAAACACTCTTGGAGTACTGCAAGAAAAGCAGCTTGTGATATTTTCAATTTTAACTTGCAAATTTAATAGCCTGATTTTTGTGCTTCCAACAGTGCATTTTATGATGGGAATGCAACACATGGAAAACACATACAGTACATGATGCCCAGTTATCCATGTATAGTCATTATTTAAATTAGTATTTCTCAACTGTGCCATTATCAGATGGTAATCCCAATGCTGTCAGTGTCAGTAAATCAATACAGTTTTCACCTTATTACATTTTCTTGAAGCCAATCTGAACCAGCTGTGAAAGAAAACATAAATAAACATACTGTACATTACATTTGACAGTGTAGGCCAGTTTCTAGTTTCAGACAGAAAGTGGCACTTCATCAAGGCTCAAAGGTTAAAACATAATGAAGAAAGAAAGGAACAGATCAGAGAGCTATTAGGTTACATTATGACTGCTTGTTTCTCATCTTTAATTTAAGTCAGTTTATTAGGGGTCTTTGTATCCAACTGTTTATTTCTGTAACAATGGCAACAAAGAATCCCTGACTCATCATTTTAACCCAAACCACAATGTTTCCCTTAAAACAGGGCCTGATTGTTCCCGAACTCTTTGGGTATATTAGTCTTTTTTTTTTTGCCAATTACTGTCACATTTTTGACAATTCAATTGTGTTTTATGCACCTTAAACAGTAACTCAATGTAATTTGGAGTTATCAAAATCCCCTCTAAATATTTTTCCAGAAATAATCATTTTAAAGGCCAATCTAAACCAGCTGTAAAAGAAAGCATAAATAAACGGATTAAGCATTGAATTTGACAGAGCGAGCCAGTTAAGTGTTTCCATCACATGAACAGGTACTGAATCATTATTATAAGGCAGAAAGATGATGCAAAGAAAGAAAGGAGTCCAACATAGAAGAAACACTCCCAAAACAACAGCCAGAGTTTTGGTGGCCTTCCTCTCCATCTTACTGACAGCTGCTCCAGACTTTGTGTTCTGGATTCTCTGTGCCTGTTTCAGTGCAACAAGGAAAATCTTCAGGTAGATACATAGCATTATGATAGCTGGGAAGTAGAATGACAATATAGGTACAATAGTGTTGGTTATGAGAACATTAAGTAAACATCTTTCCTCGCATGTTTCACTGTTTAATCCTACAATTATTACAACAATTCCAAGTAGAGCAGAGACACCCCAGTTCACCAGGATCATGATTGCAACAACATAGTGATTGATTTTAGTTGTGTATGTTAGGGGCTGACACACTGCGTAATATCTGTCAACAGAAATACAACACAGAGTCAGAATAGAACATGTACCCAGTGATATATGAAAGCTGCCGTGTACTTTGCAGATCAAACCGTCAAGATACAGGCATCGGCTGAAAGAGAACACCATGCTGAAAGGAAAAACTATAATCCCAACAAGCAGGTCAGCTGCAGCCAGAGAGAGGATGAGGTAGTTAGTAGGAGTGTGCAGCTGTTTGAAGTAAACAATAGAGATTATGACAAGGAAGTTTCCACATATTGTTATAACAGACAATAAAGCAAGGAAAACATATATCAATACACATATAATGGAAGGACTGTTTGTCAGTATATTATTGAAATTATCTATGATATAGCAGGGATGTATTTCAGTCCTATTGACAGAAATGTCTGGTGCCATGTTTCAAAATTCCTGCGTTTCAATAAAATGAATATAATCAACAATGTAATTTCAGCGTCTGCACCAACCTGAAGCTCCACTTGACCTGGCCTCTCCTGGTCAACTAACGAGCTGCTCAGCAGTAAGAGAGTCGACACACAGAGTTAAAGGTTGTAAAGAAGAGAGACGGTGTTGAGAGTTGTCCTATCACATGTTGATGACAAAAAACACATTATCATACTCTATCATGAAGGTGGGAGGGTCCGGAAGAGATGAAGCACGTTTTTGGTGAAAAAACTTCCTTCGGCACGGGGGGTGTCAAATGCTTCCCAATTATGCAGAACCTAAATGGCCTCTATCAGACAGGAAGTATACAGTGCATCCGGAAAGTAATCACAGCGCTTCACTTTTTCCACATTGTTATGTTACAGCGTTATTCCAAAATGGATTACATTAATTTTTTTCCCTCAAAATTTTACACACAATACCCCATAATGACAAAGTGAAAAAAATGTTTTTAAAATTTTTGCAAATCTATAAAAATAAAGAACGAAAATATAATGCGTACAATGCCTATACAAAGTATTCACCCCCCTTGGATGTTTCACCCTTTTGTTGCTTTTATACATGAAATCATGGTCAATATTATTTGGCTTTTTTGACAAGAATTTGCAAAAAAAAAAAGCTTCTTTCATGTCAAATTGAAAACAGATTTTTACATATTAATGTCAATTAATTAAAAATATATAGTGTGAAATAAGTGTTTGCATACATATTCACCCCCTTTAAAG
>NW_027185452.1:882394-885296 GCF_022577435.1 Embiotoca jacksoni | reverse complement strand
TTATGCCGAATTTAGCAGAAGACTCCGAACTAGTAAAATAAATTAGGAATGTGTTTCACAAAAAGTTATAAATATATGTAGCCTCAACACAAATTTTAATGTCAGAGTTTTTCAAAAGGAGTTTGGTGAAGGAAAAAAAAAAAGAAGTAAATCAGGCATTTCGTGGGTTTTTGTGACTTGTAAATAATAAATGTCTGAGAATAACATTTCCGGCTCCTTTTTTAAGCACTTTTCCCTCAAAATCTTGCAAAAATCGAAACACTACCTCATCGGCTTCGGTTTCATTCGACCCCCCCCCCCCCCCCCCCCCTCTCTCTCTTTTTTTTTACGGCCAGAGCGCGCCGTCCGAGGACGAGTGTCGACATGTGTTTGTTGACGGTGAAGGTTACGAGGGGCCACGGAGAAGAAACACCTTGTACGACAGCCGCCGAGTTAAACGAGGCCCCGGGGCCCTCCGTATTAAGGAGAGGATTTCCCTGCTCATAAATATCCTGTTTTTAAGATGGAAATTTCAGGTTGTGGTAATCAGGGAAAAACACACAAAGCAGGAACAGCTTGAGGTTTGCGTGAAGGAGATTCTGTTCTCGGGTCATAAATCTCTCTTTTATGGAGCGTGCACGAGCTCCGGGATCAGTTTTGCTTTCCAAATGGTCTCTGCTATAAACAGACTTCTTACTTCTAGTTTCTGCAGCATGATTTAAGTCTGACGGCGCTGCAGGAATCATATTTATGTTGTACGGAGTTACAAATCTTAAAGAGCGGTTGAGTTGGACACCGTGCCATTTGCATTGCTTGAAAGGCATTTTTTATTTAATATACAAGTTCTGTTACAAATAAAGGATATCATAGGAAATTATCTACTGATTTTTGGATTCAGAAATACATTAGCCTCTCCTTTATATTGGACTATTACATGAAAATCAAAACGCGTTGAAAATGTTTGCTTGTCAGTGGTATAACATGGGAAGAAATCAAAAATATCGTTTTGAAAAAAAAAAATTGGATAAATGTCAGAGGAAGTCGGTTTGTTGTAAAAAAACAAAAAAAAAACAAAGGAAGGAGTTGATCCCAGTTTTGGTGTAATTTTATCCAACACCACAGGAAAAAAATGTAAAATAAAAAATAAAAAGGGGGTGGGGGTGGTTCCACGTCGTCCGTGTTCGAGTCTCCGTGAAGAACAAACCCTCCGATTCAGTCACGAAATGTAAAACGACGCAGATATTCAGCGACACGTCCCAAAAAAAAAAGAGAGAAAGTCCTGCCGTCGCTGTCCGACATTCTGAAGACGGGTGGGAGCGGCGCAGCACGGCAGCTGCTCCGGGACGGCCCAGGTGAGATGATGTTGTCCCGGAGACGGCGTCCCGTCTGCGGGGGTCCCCTCCCTCCCCCCTCTCTCCTCCTCCTCCTCCTCCTCCTCCTCCTCCCCTCAGTTGACCGTGGGCACCTGGTTCAAGCTGTACTCCTTGGCTTTGAGCCGCAGGTTGGCGATGCTGTTGGCCATGTTCATTCCCTGGGACGTGTTGGTGTTGGAGCAGGTGGGCGGGTAGGTTGCCATGGCGCTGAGAGACGAGAGGAGGGAGAGGAGGAGGAGGAGGAGGAGGAGGAGGAGGAGAGGGTTACATCACCTGCAGCAGAGAGCTGAGCGTGAGCAGCAGCCGTGGAAATACGTGAAAACAGATTCAAACTAAAATGAAGTTAAATCTGTAAAGGAACATTTCCAACGTTTCTGCACGACATCAACTTCAACTTTACTAAAATCCTCCTGTAATTATATTATATATATAATATATTATATATATTATAATGTGAATTCTCCATAATTTAAACAGAAAAAGTTCATTTTCAGGTCAGATGGTCATCCGGCTGCAGTTTGAGGATGAACATGATCAAACATATCAACTTCAACGTTTTTCATCTGTAACTTCAGAGAAGAAAATACCTCTAATCTGTTTATGAGTGACAGTTCAGAGTAAAATCTGACAGTCAAACATGAATATTTTTTTAGAGTCTGCAGCCGCCAAGAAGCTGAACGCTCCGCTGGTATCTTCTGAGCTCAGAGTTCTTCAGCAGTTTAATGAATAATCGAAAACAAATGTCAGAATGAAGCAGGAAAAACCCACAGAGCTCAGCGAGATCACAGTTTTCACTCACAAAGATTTTTTGTTTCTGGGGTCAAAACTGAATCTTCAACAGATCAAATAAAAGAATATAGAGTTTTTTTCTTGTCTTTTTCTTTCCTTATTTTGACTTTTCTTAAACTTTCTCTTTGTGCTGGAAATTATTTGCTTGTCTCTGTTTGTTTTTTTTTACCAAAATATCTTAAATAACAGGAAACAAACTGCAGCTTTTTGCTTTTAGTCGATCTGCAGAATGTATTTTATTTTGATAGTCATCACGTCTGCTTTTATTTTTTTCTTACAGGTTCGTCTTCAGACAGAAAACAGGACCAAATGTTTTGGATTTTTATAAAAGACATTTTTTTTTACTTTTATTCAGTGATTGATCATTGGTATTTTGGTTTTCTTCTTCTTGAGTTCTTTTAAATGACTTTCTTCAAATGAACCTCGGTGTGTTTTCAGTGTGCTGGTGTGAATCAGGTGATCGTGGTGCTCCGGCAGCCTGCGCTGCATTCACGGCTGCACTTCGTTACCTTTACGGAAATAAAAGCAGATGTGATGCCGACTGATTATCTGCTGACTCGTGCAGGTTTTAAACGCTGCACATTGATTTGAGATAATTAGAAGAACAGAAACCAAATGCTGCCTGGAGGAGAGAGAGAAGGAGGGAAGTCTGACACTCTCACTTGATGCTTCAAAAATAGAAAAATATGCAAAAAGTAAAACTGAGAGGAACGTGCAGAAACAGCGAACTGCTCCTTTACAGGCAACCGGAGGGAGAAGTG
>NW_027185452.1:842394-877394 GCF_022577435.1 Embiotoca jacksoni | reverse complement strand
CGATCTGATCGGAAACCTGACGATACTACGTCCCGCCCACCGATAGCTGTAACCTGACTGCACCACAGGCCTGTCAATCAAACAGACACGCCCCCAAAAACAGGTGTTCTTGAATCTTCTTTTCTAATGAATGAGGGATTATTTTCAGATGGACCTCCAGAAAACTAATAAGAAGGAGTGACTTTAGCTAACAACACCGAGATAACTGATGGACACATTTTATTCACTTTGGATTTGATGAGAGAAGTTGAATGGGAGTCTATGGAGCCGGAGGCTTTTTGGAGCCGACCTCTAGTGGCACTCGCTGGTATTGCAGCTCCAAACTCTTTTATAAACAGTTTGTGGTCCCGACTGAGTTTTCTCTCCTCGTTGGAAAGAATTCGTGAACAAAGGAGCATAAAAATAAGAATAAACTCAAAACGTCTCTGTAGAGCCTTTAAACCGTCATGTCATACAACCACACCTCCTTCATCTAGAGTCCACCTCATCACCCCCCCCCCTCCCCTCCACCCCTCCTCCCGAAACAGAGGAGGATGATGATGATGACTTGGGGGGTGCTAATGTTGTTCCTCGCTGTGAAATCAGATCCATTATTCGAGCGCCGTCCGCTGACGTCGGGCCTCAGGAATGAGCCCCGAGTCTCATCTATCAAAGGATTTCTGCATCGCTCGGCGCTGCACATTAATCACAGATGTGCTGCTGCTCTCGCTCCAACATCAGCGTTTCCTCTCCGCCCGCAGAACAAACACGCTCATTGTGTCGTTTGAAGAGAGCGCTGATTTATTTGTATTTTTATTTTTTTTAAAGCGTGATAACCCTGCAGGAAACTGGATGTTTCATTATTTCGTGAGTTCAAATGAGGCCTGTGTGCTTTTAAAAACTACACCAGCTTTTTCTTGGGTTGCTTTCAGGTCACGTTTCCATCAGGAAGAAGTTGTGCTTAGTTCCTGGTACCTGCTTCTTTTTTTTTGCGAGCTCAGAGGAAACTTGAAGACGCCCTGTTCTTCTATTCTTTTGTATGATTTTTGTTTTTTATAAATATAAATTCTTGTCAATCAAGCTGTGACATCGGCCGACCCGTCTCGTGTTTCCGCGGCGTCCTCTCACTCGTTATGATGCTGACGTGCTGATCACAGTTTTACGGTAACTTTTGTGCAAAAACAACATGAATCCATCTCTCCCTCTGGCAGAACTCATCGTCTTGGCTCCGCCCCTTCCATTTCCCAGCATGCCCTCAATCTTTTGCAATTTAAAAAAACAACAAGTCAACCAAGTTAAATATGCGACTAGTAGATATTCGATGTAATCAAAAATCATGCTTGTCATACTTTGCTTGACTTTGGTAGTAAAACTCGTTGAGATTAAAGCTGCACTTCCCCGAAGCTCCAAATAAAACTGGGAAGAGTTCATCGATACAAACTAAACTGTAAACATCTCAAATAAAGAAATATCTACTAAAACACTGCAGACGTCTGATTGGTCAGAGAATCGTCACCGGCAACCGTCCGAGACCTTCACCGGAACGATCTCCTGTTTTCATCAGCAGCCGTCTGAAACTAAATTCATCAAACGTCCAGAGATCCAGATAAAAGCAGCAGAGCGTTGCTGCCTTAACAACCGGAGGATGGAGCGGTCGTTCTCCCACAACGTCTCCTCAGTGCTCATCTGACTGACAGGAGGAATCCTGCAGCCTCACCAGGTGTGAGACTCGTTACCTTGACGACGATCACCTGCGTTTGCTGCTCTGCTGCACATCTTGCATGCTTTTGAAAAACAATGAATTTGCAGTGTAAATCAGGCCAATTTTTTCCTCTGCTTTTTGTTCCTACTTATATTTCTGTAAATAGAGACACAGACTAGAAGCGTCCGGCAGATTTTCAACCCAAAATAATGATTTTCTATCGACACATTTGAAAACGTTATTTTCTCATCCTGCAGATCAGAAATGCAAAAATGAGAAAAAAGTAACGTGCAACCGAAGAATTAAACTGGAGATGTTGAATTTAAGATTTAAGAAATATTAAAACAAGTGACAGATGAAGGCTAAAATTCAACACAACATCCCAGAAATAAATGCTTATTTCTATTTGTAAAAATTCAACTGCAGTCTATTTTTTTTTTTTTTTAAGTTATTTTATCTTTTGTTTGAATATTTTTATGCATTTTTACATTTTATATTTTGGTTATTGCTCTTGATAGTTTTGCAGTGTCTACTTACTTCTTATCTTATCTTATCTTATCTTATCTTATCTTATCTTATCTTATCTTATCTTATCTTATCTTATCTGAAATATGGATTTCATTCTTGTTGAATTTGCAGGTGAATATTTGGGTTCCTGAAGTGATTTCATGTCCCAACGTGATTCGTTCATGAAGTCCAACAGAAGAATCAGAAATGCTGCGCTAGTTTCTGCACCAACTTTTCTGAAAATGACAGCGAACTGTGTTAAATAGAAACCTGATGCTGGCAAAGTGTTCCCGTCTTTAAGCACAAAAACAAACATTAAATACATCCTGAGAAGACCGAAGTAAAAACAGCGTTTTAGTTTCCTAAAATCAGTCCGTCTGTCATTAATTCTGCTTTGATTGATGTTTATTTTTGCACATTAAAACTCTAGTTTTTACTGAGTCGACTGATTCAGAGGTTGAGAGAAAAACATTTACAGTAAATCTGCTAAAACATTAAAACGTCTGACGGGTGAAGAATAAAGTTTAATACAACAGTCCAGTAATAAATCTTCGTTTTATAAGAATCATAATCAGCTGTTGTTCAGTCAGATTGAGACGCGTTGTTTTATTGTACAGACTGTAGTTTGTGGTGCTGTTGGACCGTTAACGCTGACGTTATTTATCCCGTTTGTTTCTGTGGTTAAAGACGTAAACACTTTGTCAGTATTTGGGTGTTTTTCCTGACAGAAATTCAGTGTAATTTTCAGTTTTAATACAGAAATTTTATGAACATCTCAAAGACAAACTGAAGATCTGTGTTTGTGACATCACTCCTCCGACCAATCACAGCGTCCCACCGAGCTGCACACGATCTGTGACCCGGTCACATCAGTCCTCCTCCAGACCTCCAGAACTTCAGGAACCATCGCAGAGGTCACGTGACAACTTCTAACCGGCTGCTTCGATCCGAACACGTTAACCAGACAGATTATTCAGATTATGAACTAAATCTGTGAGTTTAGGAGCTCTCAGATGATCTGAAGCTGCTTCTTCTCATAAAAAACAAAACTCCTGCTTCTCTCTGAAATGATCATTCATCATAAATCATTTTAAGATCTGAGCGTTCCTCAAAGGATCTCAGTGTTTTTCTAAATCTCTTTGTTTTGTGTCCCGGAGCTGTAAAAAAAAGAAAAAGGTTCCAGCGGTCGCGTTCTGCTGCAGAACCGAGCCGAGCTGAACCGAGCCGAGCTGAACTGAGCCGAGCCGAACTGAACTGAGCCGAGCTGAACTGAACTGAGCCGAGCTGAACTGAGCCGAGCCGAGCCGAGCCGAGCCGAACTGAACTGAGCCGAGCTGAACCGAGCCGAGCCGAGCTGAACTGATCTGAACCGAGCCGAGCCGAGCTGAACTGATCTGAGCCGAGCTGAACCGAGCCAAGTCGAGCTGAATCGAGCCGAGCTGAACTGAGCCAAGCCGAGCTGAACCGAGCTGAGCCGAGCCGAGCCGAACCGGTGTCAATAAATCACTGCTCAGACGTCCAGGAATCAGAGGATAAAAAAACGCTCTTATTTTGAAGGGGAGGAGGCGATGTCAGAATAAAAGTGTGTGAATGTGTTTTGAAGGATGTTTAGATGAGACGAGCGTGACTGTTGTGACGGTTCTCGGTTCTCCTACCTGGACTCGGGCCTCGGTGAGGTTGACCCGGCGGGCCAGGTCCTCCCTGACGAAGGCGTCGGGGTAGTGCGTCCTCTCGAACACCCTCTCCAGCGCCTGCAGCTGGCTGCTGTTGAAGGTGGTCCGGTTCCGGCGCTGCTTCCTCTTCTTCTTCTCCTCCGTGTTCATCTGCTCGTCTGCAGGAAGACGAGTCAGAATAGTTTCAGTTTCTCTCAGAAAGTCAAATAAAAAACACGCTGACTCGGATCCAAGTCACAGTTTTTATCTTTTAAAATAGTTTTTCAGTTTAAAAAATCTGCAGAGGAGGAAAATAACTTCAAATATTTGTGGCACACTTTTGCCTGTAAAGTCACAGCAGCTTCAAAACTGTATCAAACCTTAAATATAAAAAAAAATATTCAACATTTCATGTGTTTCTGGCAACTTATTTTAAAGCCTCACAAATCCTAAAAAGCTGATTTTTTTTTTTATTTTTTTTTCAAACCCTCTCCTACATGAGTCCAGTGAGAAGATGCTGTTTCATGTTTTCACATAAACTGGGAGTTCAACCTCACAACTAAACCTCAGCTGCACCGAGAGAAACCTTAAAGACAGAACTTTTATTTATCAGCATATATTTATATGAATTATCATAATTTGATAGTGAAATAACAGCTGCAACTAAAATATTTAATCTGCATCTAAAACCTCAAAGACAAACAACCTTCTTCCTCTTCATGTATTTCCTGTCTTTATTCCAATATATTACAAATTAAAGGCTGTTTAATTAAATGTGCACAAGTCACAAGTCGTGCAGCGTTAAAGGGCCGATTCACCCAAAATAAAAACAACAACATGTTTTGGTGTTTACAGCTTTGAAAAATGTCTGAAACATCGTTTCTCTGCAGGAAGTTCTCAGTGACTTTTCAAAATGACACTAAAAGATAAAAAAAAATTTTTTAAATTTTTTAAATTTTGATGAACTGACTTTTAAATAATCCCTGAATGTGAAGCTGTAGAAGGACGACTCACAAACAAACAAACAAACAAACAGACAGACAGACAACAGGAAAACAAACAGGCTGTTCGTGAAGGTGAATTTATATTCAAAACAACACAGACACACACACACACACACACACAGACACACATACACACTCTCACACACACACACACACACACACACACAGACACACACACACACACACACACTCATTCACACACACAGACACACACACACACACACACACACACACACACACACACACACACACACACACACAGTTTCCTGGTACTTTACAGGAGAAAGTTAATCTGTTTGTAGTAAAATTATTAAACTTTAATATATTTTTGTTGTGATCTGTTAAATTAAAGAAAAATCTACTTTGATTTCTAATTTATTTTCTATATTTTGAGCAGTTTGATTAAAAAGTGACGTCTTACATTTTTTTTTTTAACTTGACTGATTTTTATCGCTCAGTTAAACGTGCAAATATTCAGTATTTCACCTGAAAAAACTCAGTTTAACAAATACTGGCATTTTTTTTTTTTTTTTGCAGCTACAGTTACGACTTATTTGAGATTCTGAAAATAAATGTCTTTATTTATCACATTTAAAAATGTCCATGTAACAAAGCTGTGGCTGATTTCATACCGAACATTCAGTGATGCCAATAAATATGTATTTATTTATTCTAGTAGTCTATTTGTTTGTTTTTTATTTTGTGTCCTTATTGTTATTAATCTGGCGGTGAATAACATTACAACCTTTTATACAATTGATAATATTTTGTAAAAGAGATTTGGCAGCTGGATAGAATTTAAACCGTATAATGTCAAATATTTTTACATAAATGTGATATGATTTAAAATATTTGTAATTTGACAACAAATACGGCATCAACACGCCTCCAGCTGTGTTTACTTTTTAGTTCTTATTTTTTAATATGACATGAAATTAATATATATTGGGCCTAAATGCTGTCCGGAGAAAACAAAAATGTTTACAGATTTAAAATGAATGAGTCTCTAGACGAAGCAAAATGACAAATATTTGCACATTTTTCTGAGAAACGTCCTCGTTTATTTAAAATAAAAATCTGAAAGTAGAAATATTTTTACTTTAAGTCTTTTCCAGAGTTTTCAGTCACATCTCACGGTCTTCATCGTTTCAGATAATCTACCGAACCTGTGGAGGACGAGCTGAGAGCTAAAACATTAACACGTAAAAGAAATCTACAAAAATCAGACGTTTGATTTCATTTTCAGCTGAAAAACTATTTTAATTGTTTTACATTTTAATTTAAAATTATGTGATCTCTTATTGAACTTTTCCTGTTCAACATGTTACAGCTGAACATTTTATGGAGGTTCCACGAGGTTTTTAAACATTAAATTTAGACCTTTTTTTTTGAAGACCTGATGTGAAATGAAGGAAGACAGATCTCAGGTGATATTAATACTTATTTCCTGCTAAAAGATTAAACTGTCGCCACACACACACACACACACACACACACACACACACACACACACACAATCTGTCATCCAGCTGCCTGTTTGTTTTCCCGTCAACATGTCTTCTGAGTTGCAGCCAATCAGAAGACAGCTGAGAGGAAAACAAACTGATTATCTGCAGGTTTAAAATGTAAAAAACACACCAACGATTCTCAGTTTTTCATATATTCAAATAAAATAATATCTGATTTATGTGTATTTCGAGCTGTTTACTTCTCATTGTTTCATTTTAAGTATTTTTTTCAGATCTGCTGAATCAGCACTAATAAAAGACGCTTGTAATGTGAATTTAATAACATTGTGACCCTTCACATTCATCTCAGGACCTCTGCGTGGATCCAGACCCAGAGGTTGGAAAACCACTGCATTAAATGTCCAGCAGAGCAGATGTGCAAACAAAACTCAAATATTTAAACTATTTTACGTTAAATTTCATATTTTAAAGATGACAAAAGTCAAAAGTCTCGGGTTTGAAATTTGTACTTTTAGTGTTAATTCTGGTTTCTTTTAGTCCGTTAAATAAAGTCCTGATGCGTTCGGGGTCCCGTTCATATCAGGTGTTACAAAAGCTGCTTCAATGTCTTTGACCTTTGACCTTTAATTAAACAAAAACACAGTGAGTTCAGTTAGTTTCTCTTGAGGAAAGTAGAAGTTTATCTCAACTTTTAAATACGTTTTTCTGCTCAGTTCATTCGTTTTGTTTTGATCTTTGTTTTTTTTGTGTATCAGCTTCATCTTAAATAGATTAAATACGTTAAATGAATTAACCCGGTCTAAAAGAAAACTACTTTCTTCTTCTTCTTCTTCTTTTTCTTTATGATCCAGTTAATCTCCATGTGACCGCTCAGATTTATCCTGGGACCCCCGTGTGGGGGTCCGGGGCCCCGGCCTCAAAACCAACACATTAAACCGAGAAAATACAACGTTTGTCTTATTTTTAGCTTTTTCTATGAGAAAAATGTAAAATTTGCAAAACATGGACGAATTCTGAAGTTTACAGGAAGTTTATGTTGCTTTTTCTTCTGAATTTGCTGCTTTAATTCAGCACTAAAAAAAAAAAAATCACTTATTTTAGCTGAAAATAAAATGATTTCTTTGTTTTCTCATAAAGATGTGACGTTTTAAATGTTCTTATTATTCTGGAAGGAGCATGTGGAGTTTGTGAGGACGTATTTGAAGTAATAACAGACTCTCCTTTGCTTCTTATTTTCCATCTTTGTCATAAATCCGTGCAGCAGCTCCACAGTTTAAACTCGGTTCGGTAAAGAAGTAAAAAACAGACCGAGTTCAGAGGCGTTAAAGGCGGATGAAGCTCAGTACTTCATCCCGGTAAAAACGG
This sequence comes from Embiotoca jacksoni, assembly GCF_022577435.1. Lineage (NCBI taxonomy): Eukaryota > Metazoa > Chordata > Actinopteri > Embiotocidae > Embiotoca > Embiotoca jacksoni. Next base: position 869,716 of record NW_027185452.1, on the reverse strand, counting down.
CCGCTTCACCGGCTGCAGGTCGAAGAAGAAAAACCGGCACGCGCTCCGGTCGTCCTCCCGCCACACTGATGACGTTACAACCGAAAGAAATGAAGCAGTTTTTAACGGTTTAATGTCACTTTAAGACGGAATTTAGTCCAAAATAAAAACATGTTTTTTTTTAGCTTATATGTCAAAATAAAATCAGGTTGTACTTATTTTATTTATTTATTATTATTATTAACCACTACAAATTTGTCAAAGCAGGTGAGACTGAAGAGAAAAATTGTGCGTAAAGAACTCAAATCAATCCGTTTTTGTTGCCTACTTTTAAAAAAGAAATCTAAAATAGTTTCTAAAAACAATTAAAATTCTCTTCATTTCCTTTTTGCTCGACGGTTCCAAATCTTTTCACTTTGATTTTTTTTTTTTATTATTATTTAAAATGGGAACAAACGACCAAATAAAATCCAAACACGGAGAGCTCGTGTCTTTGAAGCGCGCGCGGTGACTGAGCGGCGGTTTGGCCCCGAAAAGCTTTTAATTAAGGCTGCAGGGTGAAATTTAAAACAGCAAATCAAAGCCATGCCCGCCACCAACCACCACCACCACCACCACCATCATCACCATCATCATCACCATCACCATCATCATCATCAGCATCGCTCTGCAGCTCCAAGTGTGGTCAACACGTGTGATTAGACTGATCTCATTAGCAGCTATCAGTGAAAGTCAATTAGTCCTCCTGCCACAACTAATTCAGGGAAACACTCACTGATTCCTCAAATCATAAAACAGCAGAAAATTTCACTTTTTACTATTTTAAAATGACATTTTATTTTATGGACTCATTAAAAAAAAGTTTCTGTGTGGCACAGAAGTGGTTTTTATAAATAGATTTTAAATGTTTGTGGCTTCTGCTGCTTTCATGTTTCTGTCAGAAAAGTAGAAAATAAAATGTTAGCTGAGTAATAAAAACTGCAATATGTCCTAATTTGTGAAGTTTCTCCTCAGACTCACATTTCAAATCTGATTTATTAATCCTTTCCTGCTGTTTGTTAAAATCATCTCGCCACTAAAAAAAAAAAAAGATCCAATCAGATGCTGTTATTTGATTCCTTAATTGTCTGAAGGAGAGCACGCGCGCTAATTGTGACAAATGAGCGTGCTCCGGTGCTCTGAAAGTGTTTGACAGGCTGAAAATAACCGTGAATTAACGGCGTGACCCCGCCACTTCCTCCACAAACGGTTCTCACAGCGATTTTTTTAAAGCCTTTAAAAAAAATAACAATAACACTCATTAAAGCCCATAACGGTTCTGTCAACTTCTGCAAATGGCCCTCTGAGAAGAGGAGGAGGAGGAGGAGGAGGAGGAGGAAGGAGTTTATTCACTCTCTCAGCGGAGAGCGCGAGCTTCTCTTCACGGGGATTTATCCGAGTTAAGAATCGACTTCCCTGCACGCAATGGCACATTTAAATTTAGAGAAAAGTTTGGAGAAATAAGGCTGGTTCTCAGGTTGGGTCGTCAGCGAGCAGCTCAGAGAGCAGTACCCGCCTCAGGAATCACCAAACACGGCCTCGGTTTACGCCCACCGCGCGGAGGAAGGAGAGGTGGCTGGAAAAACGCTGCTTTTTCTTTGAATCATTATTTCGTGATAATTGTTTGCAGATACACATTAAACTCTAACTCACTTTAAAGTACTTTCAAAATAAAGTATCATCAGTTTCCTCTCTTAAATTCAAAAGATCAAAAACTGTGGCCTCGCGGAGGTCAACAGTCACGAGACAGAGATTTATGAGGCGCGAGCTCGCCTCGTCAGGTTCCGTCCACTGACCATGTCCACCAACATCACCATACCTCGCTGACATCAAAGTGTTAATGGTGAATTAATGGCCGTTTGGAGGTTTCGGGGTGGGGGTGGGGGGTTGGGGGTCGTCAGGGATGATGCATTGCCAAAACTCACTAAAGGATTCCTTCCGTGCGCGCGCGGCGGCGGCGGCTCTCCGCACGCGGACACGCGCCACAAACGTAATGAAAACAAATGAGTTTAGTTTTCAGTGCGTCGTTACGACTGCGCCTGTTTGAGGTTTGATTGATTTCCCAGAATTCATCCACACACCCTCTAAAACACACGGAACACATACAAGCTGGCAAAAAGAAGAAAGAAAAAAAAGGTTTGCAGGTCGTTTCCTCTGTTCTGTCCCGGTTCGGTTCGGTTCGGTTCGGTTCGGCCCCCTTCACTTACTCTCCTGCTGGGTCGTGTCGCTCCCGCTGGTCAGCCCCGGGGACTCCAGCATACTCCTCCCCGCCTCCCCGACGCCCTCGTCCGCCTGGCTGCCGACCATCTCCCCGGCCTCCTCCAGGTCCAACAGGTGGCTGACCGAGAAGTTCTTTTTGGCCTGCAGGTTGTCCAGGTTCGACGTGATCGGGCTCTCCAGGCGGTTTCCTATCGTAGCTTGCCGGTCCATTACATGTGCATAGCTAGAAGTCATGACGAGAGTTGGGGAGCAGCGGAAAACACGAGAGGAGAAGGAGAAGGAGAAGGAGAAGGAGAAGGATCACGAGCGAGCCGAGTAGATCCGTGCATGCAGAGCGCACGAGCCGCGTGTCCACAGCAGACCGGCAGAAACCCGGCAGCTCCGAGATGTCCACCTCCAGGTGAGCCGCGAGGCAGCTCAGACAAAACTTCAGCACAGTTCTCCCAAGTCTTTTTGTTGTTGTTGTTGTTGTTGTTTTTTACAGCCAATCCATCCGGCGGCGCGCGACAAACGGAACAAACATCAGAGCCTCACTGCGCGTCCTGCTGCCTGACCGACACTCTCTCGCGAGCTTTTTCTAAGGACTCATAGAAGAAGAAGAAGGAGAAGAAGAAGAAGAAAAAGAAGAAGAAGAAGAAGAAGAAGAAGAAGAAGTTGTCTTCCCACTCTGGCGGAGTCACATCTGAGCAGGAAGAGCTGCTGCTGCTGCTGCTGCTGCCGAGGGCTGATGACGACCAGATGCGCAGAGCTCCGTGTGTGCGCAAAGACTGCTCAGCGGCTGCAGGGCGCGAGGAGGCAGGACATTCCTGCCGCGCCCCCAGTCTCTCTCTCTCTCTCTCTCTCTCTCTCCCTCCCTCCCTCTCTCTCTCTCTCTCTCTCTCTCTCTCTCTCTCTCTCCCTCTCTCTCTCTCCCTCCCTCCCTCTCTCTCTCTCTCTCTCTCTCTCTCTCTCTCTCTCTCCCTCCCTCCCTCCCTCCCTCTCTCTCTCTCTCTCTCTCTCTCTCTCTCTCTCTCCCTCCCTCCCTCCCTCCCTCCCTCTCTCTCTCTCTCTCTCTCTCTCTCTCTCCCTCCCTCCCTCTCTCTCTCTCTCTCTCCCTCCCTCCCTCCCTCCCTCCCTCCCTCTCTCCCTCCCTCTCTCTCTCTGAACACACACTCTAACACACTCTTAATAGGAGCGCCGTAATTACGTGGCAGTGCCTTTATGCTGTGTCTGACGTTTCACAGGCCCCCACCCTCCTCTTCCTCACCTCCTCCTCCTCCTCAGCAGAAGCACCAACATCAACACCATCAACAAACCTCCGTGTGTGTGTGTGTGTGTGTGTGTGTGTGTGTGTGTGTGTGTGTGTGTGTGTGTGTGTGTGTGTGTGTGTGTGTGTGTGTGTGTGTGCTCAGTGAGACACTTTAAAAACAATACAGAGAAAACATGGAGTCCAAAAAGAGAGAAAAGTAGAAACTATTTAAACAGCTTAAAATATATATATATATTTTTTTTTTAGTTTTTGTTGGTTTTGGTTTAAAAAAAAAAAAAAGCATTTAATAAAAATGTATGAGAATGAAAGTGAAACGCAGGTTTAACTCCACATTCACAAAAAAATGATTTGGGTGTTCTAACCTGCCATCATGTGACCAGATCAGCTGTTCTTCTTGTTTGGAACTATTGCTGCAAATTTGCGTAATAAAAGTCACTATTTTTTAGTGCATAGGTGCGAAACATACTGACAGTATAGAAACATGCAGTGCATCAGATCAGGACTGCAGCAGTGCAATGCAGCATGCATCCAGCTGAGACGTTGTCATTAAAAATGCACCTTGACCTTTGACCCCAATCCAATACATCTGAAGAGCACATGCCAGAGCATGTCGGACATCCGGTACTTTTCACACACTGTGTTTCAACATGCGACTTCATTTATCCTCCTCAAACTTCCTTTATCTGCTCACCTGAGTTCATCCAGCAGCAGGTGGATCCGCCCACAGGTGAGTCAGGTACTTCACTTCTCGGCCAATCACAGCCGGTGGAGCGTCAGGACCGCCCCGCCCCCTCCAACGGGTTCTAAAACAGTCCTGAAACCCAATCCACAACATTATTCTCACAGTTAACATCCAAAATAGTGTTTACATAAAGGACATAATGTGAGACTGAAGTTTTTGAATGACTTTCATATGTGTTAAATCAGAGAAAGATGGAAGAAGAAGAGAAATGAGAAACACGAGAGAGGAGAGAGCGACCAAAGTGTGTCGTACACCCGGACGTCCACTAGAGGGAAGCGTGTGTTTGATACGTCTGGTGAAGAACCTGTACGTCCAGTAGGGGCAGATGGAGGTCATGTGACGAAAAGGCAGTAAGAAGGTTGGAGGCGTAAATCACGACTTTTCCCGACAACGTAGCTCGAGTCTGAGAGGTGATAAAGTTTGTTTCAACCAGAAATAGTGTTAGGATTTTGTCACTTTTGTACTTCGTCACATGACCTTTGACCCCGGCCATTACCTGCGGTTACTTTTTGCGCCTTCAGCTGAGACAAAGCGTGACACGGACACGCTGCCCTCTAGTGGACTGAGGTGTATTTACACGCTGTGACGAGATGCCGGGCAGAAAATACTGATCTGAAATATTTATATTTGCCTGATTTTTGTAAACTACTGGAATTAGTTTGAATCTTTAGGTCATAAAAAAGGTTTCAAAAGAAAGAAATCCCCAAAAATAAATTATTCTGCTGGAAGTCGTGTTTAAAGTTCAGCAGCTTTTCTCTGAAGATGCAAAACGAGCTGCAGGTTAGTTCGGTTGGAAAGGTTGGAGGCGAAGGGATGAAGGAATTGGAGGGACGGTGGAGGTGATGTTGGGGGAGGGGTGGAGGTGGAGGGGGGCGTGGGGGGATGCATTGAAATGTCAGGAGTCGACTGCGGGCTCCGAGCTGCCATAGACATCCCGTAGCTTCCAGCCCCCTGATCTGGGAAAAGAACACTTGATGCCATCAAAGGGACGCCGATTGAATCCAGATGTGCCTCTCTGGTTCTTTCCATGTATTTAATGAAGGCACACGGATAGAGTAGACTTTTTCATCATTAGTTTTCCCCCCAGATTCTCTTTTCCTGCCTACAAGTCCATTCTGGTGCCAGCTAGGGCAAAAAAAAAAAAAAAGAGAGAGAAAGAAAGAAAAAAGGGAAAGCGGGCCTCCCCGAGTCTCCGTCTTTGTTCGGAGCTCCATGTGAACGCGCCCGGTTCCTCCGGTTTGTCTGCGGCGGACGGGAAACATCTCCGGAGAGGAGAGGGAGAACAAACGGCGTCCCGCTGCGCTGATGTTCACAGGACGGAGCTGAGAAACACACAAAAGTGGTTTTACAAATGACTCAGAAATCCAGTTCTGATTTGCAGTTATTACATCTGGGCTTCTTTTCTGAGTTCACATGATGATGAAATGAAAGGCCTCGTTGTTGGAGCCTCCATCCAACAGATTTAAAGATCTTTACGGAGACAGCAGACAGATCAATAAAGACACACAGACCGAAATAATAAAAAGAAAAAAAGCTCATTCTCATTCAAGCATCTTAAAATCTAGAAACTCTGAATGTGGATCAAACTGAGAAAAGCTCTGCAGGAGATGAACAAACAAATGTCCACAATGTCCACGATTATCTTTCAAAAAATATATTTATTAAGAAAAACAGAAACAGAGACGGAGTCTGGAGTGTCTGTTCGGTCTCATAGTAAACTCAGTATTCAAATTAAGGACTCAGTTTCACTTTTTTTACTGATTTGCAAGAAATTTCAGTCTTTACATTTTCAAAATAAAACTCGCAGACTTTTTGAAAAACAACAACATCTGCAGTTATTCTGCCTTATTTCTGATAAAAGTTGAAGCTGTAGTGTCATATTTAATTTAAAAAAAAAAAGAAAAAAAAAAAGTAAACGCTGATGTAATGAATTAAATCACTCAAAACAAAGTGGGAGTGAAACATCAGCTGTTTTTATGTGTTTATATGTAAAACGAATTGGTTTGATGTCAGATTGCATGATGTAAGTGTCATCTTTCAACATGTAAACATGGTTCTGAGGCCGAGTTGTATTTCTGATCTGCAGCATGACATATTTTAATTCCTGGAGAGTTCACTGAAGTGTTTGATGGTCTGTCTGAGTCTCTGTATTAACTCCAGTAAAGCGCATCATAAATCTGATCCTCGTCTCTGATGCAGCTTTGAACAGCAGAGATCCTAAATGAGCGCGAGCTGCTCGGCCCGGTTTGAAGTGGAACCCGATCAGAGTCGTGAAACTGCACACGTCAGGACTCCCGGCCTGCTCCGGGATAATTGGGGTTTGTCGTGGGTCCAGCTCGAGGAGACGGTGGGTGGCAGCAAAACAAACCTCCAACCACCGGGCCTCCGAGGTGACGTTTAAATACTAACGAGGTCGGCAGCTTTCTGTCTTCATGTGTTTCTTTTTTAATCTTCTATTAATTAAACCCTCAGCTGGACTTCGGTTTGGGCCTCTTCAGTCGTACACGTGACGTTTGGAGCGAATCAGAGACGTTTTGATTAATTTGTGTCCGAATAAATAACGACGAGCTGCAGAATCATAAATCAGCGTCAGACAGAGATTAACGACGTCTGCACTGATTTCTTCTGATGTCTCCGAAACTCAGGCTGCTCGTAAACATCAGTTATGGCTGTATTTACTGTACATACATGTGCACGGCAGACACGGACGGACGCAGGTGTGACACGTGCACACTTGTAAATAAACATCCTTTCTGCAGACTCAGACTTTACATTTAACATCTCATTTCCTTTTCTTTTCTTTTTTTAATTCCTTTCAAAAGTTGCAAACTTTCTGCTCCTCGAAAACAAACTCAACTTTCTCCGTTTATCTGATGAAACACGAACATCTTCTAAAATGTGACGTGAAAACTGCTCCTCGTCTTCCAGCTGCATTAAAATGCCGCTTCATGCTCTAAATGTTGATTCTGATCAATCTTCTGGAGTTTCCTCCGCTTTTAAATGCAAGATTTGGACTTTGTGGTATTTTCAAATTAAAATACCACAAATACCAGCCGTCAATCAAATTAAAATAAAAGGTCCCCTCTTGGTCTTAATGTGTTTTCTCGGTGCAGTGTTGGGCTCCCGGTGTTGAGGATGATGATGATGATGATGATGGTGACGGTCCCGGGCCGCCTTACCGCCGCCTCGCCCCCCCCCATGCTGATTGGAGCAGCGTCCTGTTTTATTTCCCTAATTGGGGAGTAAATGCCCCCCTTGTTGACGCTCCACATCCGGATGGGGGGGGGGGGGGGGGGGGGGGGGGGGCATGTTGCAGACACGCTGCAGGTCTCTCCTTCAGACGACCCTGAGCTGATTGCAGGCACCAAGTCACGAGACAACAACCGCAGAGGTCACGTGACCTGCTGCGGGCTGAGGACGCGTTAAACATGCAGAAAATAATAATCTCTTAAACATGTAAATAAATCTGCACGTGCAGGGCAACGTGCAATTAATACTATCTTGAGGTTGATTATTTCATATTTATATTTATGCACTTTTTATAGATCAATATTGTTTTTAATTGTTTTACAGCAGCAGACAGTCAGAGTTGCTTTGTAGAGTCGGTTTTTTGCAGTTAATAAAATGATGACCTAAAGGAAGCACGTGCATGATTACAGGTCACACACGGCAGTTCTCATAATAATTCAGTGACTCTAAAGCTGAAATAATGAATTTTACGTTGTAAAAAATGCTCATTAAGTCGCTCTGCTTCAGTAAACTTTTACATGTAATAAAGCTCTTTATATTTCCACGGTGCTGTTACCTTTACGTGGATCTGTTTAGGGCACTACATCTAAGACCTCTGGTTTTAAAGTAAAACACTTTCTATTTATTCTGGTTGCACTTTGACGTCTGACTTTTATTTAGTTCCCTCCCAGAGATAAAAAAAAATAATAAAATAAAATAAGAGTCTTAAACAGAATTTAAGGTGCTTAATTAAACAATTAATAAAATTAAACAAAATATAAATATTAAAATGAAGGCAGTTGAAAAACAGCCTCTTTAAAAAGGTTGAAATATTGCAATAATAAAAATAAAACGTGATGGTTTAATGTGTGTTGACGTGTGTCTCGTTGTGGGAGTGTGTTGTGTTGTGTTGTGTTGTGTTGTGTTGTGTTGTGTGTGTTGTGTTGTGTTGTGTGTTGTGTGTTTGTGTCCCTCCGCACGTTTTAACGACTCGTCGTGTTGTTTCTATTGTTGCTCCGCTGTGACTGTAAACGGTTCTGTGGTGCTCCGACATAAAACACCAATCTGCTCCTGATTAAAACAACACGGAGAGTTTACAGAGCAAGTGGCCGTGTGAGATTAATTCAGCCGCGCTGACTCATTATTACAAAACCCCGAAATCCAGCAGAGAACCGCAACCGGGGCTCTTTACAGCTCATCAGCACAACCCGGGGGGGAGCTGCTCCGTCTTCTCACGTTTGGGGTCACATATTTGTGCACGTTTGATCGTTAGGGTAAATCAACTTTCTTTAAATAGAAATAAAGGCCTATGTAACTATTTCACTTTTAAAAAAAGGTGATTTTTGTTTTATTTTTACCCTCAAATTTTTTTTCCTTCAAAAATATTAAAACAATTGTGTCGTTAAACGAACTCCGTTAAAATTTCGTTCATATTTTTGTTTAAAGTGCAGAATTTCCTATTTATTTAGCGGATTTGTACATTTTGAATCCAGTGGAGGCTTTTTATGGTGAATGACTATAATTCGGCTGCAATAATAGATGCTTAAATCAGACGGGAGGTTTGGGATAATGGTTATTAAATATTAAACATAATTTATCGCTCCAAAAAAAGCGTCCAAACGCGCCTCTCGGACTCTCCGCTTCCTGCCGCTCCTCAGACTCACCGAGGTGGGAGTTCAGAGTTCAGCTGATGCGGAGGTGAAGCTCGGCTTCTCCAGATGGCTCAGAGACTTTCAGGGAAAGAAAAGAAAAGAAAAGAAAAGAAAAGAAAAGAAAAGAAAAGAAAGAAAGAAGTTGATTTGGTTTCTTTTGGTTTTTCTCTTCGGCTCTCGGACTTCTCGGGTTTCAGGGTCTCTGTCGAACCTGTCGGGGGACGCCAGCGCCACATAAATCACACTTTACTTTATAAACCCGCGTTCTCTGAAGTCCACACACACACACACACACACACACACACACACACACACAGTGTTTCTAATGTAGATGTGCTTCGTGCAGTTTGCAGCCGGTTGGAAACCTTCATCGCGGCCTGTCTTCTCATCTTTCTTTGTCCTTTAATCCGGAGCACATTTCTTCTCACAAAGGAGCCTCCGATCGGTTTATCTGAAGGGATCAATGTCTTCTCGTTCCCATTGGAAGCTGCAGCAGCGAGGTGCATGATGGGAAGATGCAGAAGACAATAAACACCCTTTTATCCCATTTGGATAAATATCAGTTTGGCAGGATTGAGATTGTTGTTTTTATTCAGGATGAGTCACTAAACGATTGTTTTATATCGAAGGAAAATGTTGGAAGGAGAATTTTGTTAAAGTAGAAACGGCTGTAAATCAATGAGAAATATACTAAAAAGCCCAATTTATAAAATGAAAGATCAGAAGAGTGAAAAGCCTCCATGGGAACATGACATCATTCTTTTGAGTTGAGGCAACAACTTTAGTTGTTTGAAATTAGATTTATAAAACTGATAAGAGTCTCGTTTGTTGTTCAAATAACTTTTAATTGAACTGAAAAACTTTGTTATTTAATCAAACTCAATCAATTGAATACTTTTCTGATGAAAACACAAATATGTTGTTGTTTTAACACAAATTCAGCAACATTTTCTTTCATCTTAACCAATGTATTATTTTCCATTAAATATAATTTAATTAACTTAAAACGCCACTTAAAATTCTCGGTCCTAAAAACAAGAGGGTCATGTGACACGGATCATCTGGAATAAACTCAACGATTTTGTGTCAGTAGAGATTTAAAGCGACTTTATTCTAAAGAAAACTGTATTTATTGCACAGAAATGTACTTTAAATCTTAAATAATATATAATTATATTTGTGGACTTTTATTCAGAATAGTCTGCTTGCAGGTTTTTCAGGTTGGAACCGATTTCATAAAATTTATAAGCGAGTCAGTGGAGAAGATTTCAACATATTATTTTTTATTTAAATCAATAACGTTCTTCAGATGAGAATCTGATTGAAACAAATATGAAAAATCTTTCAATTTAATTTGAGAAATTATCCAATGCTGGAATATTTTTCAGACTTTTAGGGATCAATTACAAATGAAAATGATCTGAAATATCTTTATTTTGTGCATTAAATTCATCATTTATTAAAAAAATTTGCTAAATTATGGAGAACTACAGTCAGTTAAATATCTACAATATCAAGATTTAATATGTCAGTGAAAAGAAGAATAACGTAGTTTAAACCAATAAAAGTGGAGTAAAAATACTTTAGAGTTTACTTCATTATTTCTAGAAGATGTCAGAACTCACAGGAAGCGACGTTGGTCTCGTGTTTCGGAGCTGAATCGGATCGTTTGGAGGTGAACTCTTCTGCTGAGGACATCAAACGCTGACCTTGGCGGTCCGGCGTGGTGGTGGTGGGGGGGGGGCAGACAGGCGGGCCGGCGGTCCCAATGCCTCGCTCAGCTTCCACCTCCCGACTAATTAAAAAACCTGCTTTTACAGCCCCCCCACCCCCCCATCCCCCTTCAGACGGCCAGATGTGACCGGAGCGCCGTAAAAACTCTCAAAGCGGTTTACAGAAACACTTACTGCACTTTTAAAACTCTCCCGCCGTGTAAATTCCTCCTCAGACCACGAGCAGATAACTCATCCCGGACAGAACACACCAACGTATACTTTACACTTTATTTTAGTAAGATATCCCACTGTAGTGTACATCCAAATATCAGCGGATTTAATATTTACCCCATTTAAATACCTCTTTAAACACTTCGGAGTTTTTACGCTACATTACAGTTGTGAGTAATTTGTGATAGCTCGTTCTGGAAGCATCCGTACGTACGTTGGCGGTGATCGTCTTACCGTCCGGGAGGCCCGCCGCCGCCGCCGCCACCACCGCCGCCGCCGCCGCCACCGCCCTCCTCGGGAAGTCGACGGGATCCATCGCTCACGACTTCACCACAAAAACAGACAATCAGAAACATCTTTCCTGCTCACGGAGCAGACGGAGGGAACAGATGGAAGATGTCGTTCTGGTTCTGATCCGTCCTGCAGGATCACAAACACTCACGGCTGCAGAGACATTTAAAAACACCAAAACTACAAATGCTTTTTACCCTGAAAGCTTTCAACAGAAGAACACAGATCTCCGTCTGAAACCATCTGATCAAACCTGCAGCGGTGGAACGTAACCGAACGTTTACTCGAGTACGACAGCTTACAAAGATGATCCATAACCAACATTAAAATGTTCCGTGAAGTCGTATTTCAGTCGTTTCTATAACCCCATTTCCAAAATAAAAAGTTCGGACGCTGTGTAAAATGTAAAAAAAACCAGAATGTGATGATTTGCACATCATGTTGAACCCGTATTTAATTGAAAATAGACTAAAGATAAAATAACAAATGTCAAAATTAAGAAATTTTGTTGTTTTATGAAAAGTATTTCCTCATTTTGAATTTGATGGCAGCAACACGTCCTCAAAGAAAGTTGTGACAGGGTCATGTTTACCACTGTGTTTTAGCAACACTCTGTAAACGTTTGGGAACTGAGGAGACCAGTTGCTAGAGTTTTGAGAGTGAAATGTGGTCCCATTCATAGAAAATTGCACAATCGTGAAACGAAAAAATACGACAAAGGATACACGAGGAGCGGCTGAAATCCTCCATCAGGCAAGAACGGGACCACATTTCACTTTCAAAACTGCAGAAACTGGTCTCCTCAGTTCCCAAATGTTTACAGAGTGTTGTTAAAACACAGTGGTAAACATGCTCTTGTCCCAACTTTTTAAAAAACATGTTGCTGCCATCAAATTCAAAATGAGCAGATATTTTTCATAAAACATTAAAATTTCTCCGTTTCAACATTTGATATTTTGTCTTTGGTCTATTTTCAGTTAAATGTCATTTAAATTAGATTTTTATTTATATTTTAAACAGCGTCCCAACTTTTTTTGTTTGAAAAAGGGTTGTATTTCATAAATATTTCAAATCGTATTTGAGTACTTTAACTTGTGAAACTTTCAGTACATTCTGATGTACTTCTACTTGTACTCGAGTATTTTTTCTTGGCGTTGTTGCTGCTTCGACTTCAGTAAACGATTTCCTTCCATCACTCCACATCTGAACACCTTCTTTGGTAAAACTGATAAAAAAAACAACCCTGCAGAACAATTTGACTAATTACAGAAACGGATGTTTGGAGGAAACAGAAAGCTGCTTTTTAGAAACTGTAGATTGAACTCAGCGTCTTCGCCGGCTGTCAGCGACACAACGATGGTTTTAATATTTTTATGGCTCGATTCATGTATAAAAAAGAAAAGAAAAAAGAAAAGATTTCTTTCTAACTTCATCATTATAGAAGTTTTCCTGTCGGAGAAACATTCGACTGATTCAGGTTTCTGATGAGAAAGATGCTGAATCGAGATAAATCAGATCAGATCACGGAAATGTGGAAATAGTTTGTTTGTAAAGTCGCTGAGAATAAACACCAAGTCTGACTAAAGAAACCTGATTTAAATCAGGTTTTGTCTTTGAGTTTTGAATCGTGAATCTCCTGCAGGATTAATTCTCCACCTGTGACGCCTGGAGAGCTGAGAAACTGTTTGTTTCCTGTTTCCTTCAAAATAAAAGCATTTAGTTGTATAAGAAAGTGATTTTGAGAACAGGAGTGTTTGATGTTGAGGAGTCGCTCCTCTGTGGATCAGGAGGCCTCCGTCCCTCCCTGCAGACAGTCTCCTGGTGTTTCAGCCTCCTGCTCGGTCCCCGACGCTCCAATCGCCTCCTGCTGCTCCTCCTGGACGGCTCCTCCCTTCTCCTCCTTCACAGCCTCCTCCTCCACCTCCTCTCCTCCACAGTCTTTGCTCGATGGCACCGCTTCCTCCTGATTCTCCACCGAACCGTTTCCCTTGTCCCTCCTCCTCCTCGTCTTCTCCTCCTCCTCCTCCTCCTCCTCCCTCAGCTTCTCCAGCTCCTCCTCGGTGGCCTGCAGCTGCAGCTGCTCCATCAGCTCCTCCAGCTTGTGGGCCTTTCGCTGCTCGTTCTGCTGGATGATGGCGTAGAGGTGCTCCGTCAGCTGCTCCTTCACCTCCGTCTTCTTGTGCAGGTCCAGTTTGGCCGTCACGTACTCGGCCTCCGCCTTCTCGTAGCGCTTCCTGTTTACAAACAAACAAACAAACAAAAACAATCAGGAACACAAAGAGTAAACTCATCGTTTTTATGCCGTGTTGTATTTTTCATCTTCCTGTGACAGAAGTCTGTTGATGAAAGATTCATCAGCTCCTTTTAGGAAACATTTTCACCCACTTTTTGTCTAAATTTATCCACTTAAAGAGTCGTAAATTAAATCAGAACATTTATTTTCTTCATGAGAGAAATAATCCTGAAAAGTTCCTTAAAATTAGAGACAGTTTTAAGTATTTTTTGGGGATTATTTTAAGGACTATTTTTGGACGACTCCGGTCCATTTTGCATCGTTTAGATCAGAAATATACAATATTCTCCGGCTTGGGCTTTTTTTAATGGGAGGATTTATTTGATTTTTTGATATTTATTTTAAATATATTTTGAAGCAGAGCTCAACTGGTGGCTGATTTTAATCAGTTAATATGACGTTTTACAGATAAATCTGTATCTGCAGTCATCTCTGATATTAAAACAGAACATGATGCAGAAAAAGATGCTGTGGACTTTAATTTCTTTAAAATGTTTTTATAGTTATTCACTAATCTCTCAAAAGTTCATTGTTTCAGTGTAATATTGACATTTTGGACTATGAAGTTCATTATTAAAATATTAATTATCATGAATTTCCAGATGAATAGATGATGTAATAATTGTTAGCTTGCTTTTTTTTTTTTTACTGTTGATAAATTTGGTGTCTTAAAATATTAAATTTCTGAAAACCTCTATTTCCTTGAAGAATTAAAGTTTGTGTGTCTGCGTGGATCCTCTGAAGAACCGGATCCTCGCTGAGAGAACGAAGCAGAACCACGTCAAACATTTTCTAAAGTCTCGTTTTCAGGTTGCATCTCCACGACCGACTAAACGAGAACAATCGTTTAATATTTTCACGCAAACATCTGTAACGACAGCGGAGGAGTCGCAGCTCCATCATCCGGCTCCCTGGAGGGTCAGACAGCAGCTGCAGGGGGCGCTGTTTCCCCGGACTGAAGGTACATTAACAGAATGATGCCTGCTGACTGATTTAATGTTTGACAGCAGCTCAGGAGGTCATAGGTCAACGAACCTCAGAGGAGCTTTAAAAAAAAAAAAATCCAGTCATCGATAGAATAATTTCGTGTATTAATGTGCTGCTGTGTTTGTGACGCAGCCGCCGCTCTGAGGTATTGAGCGAAGCCCCGCCCACATAGCTTTATCTGATTGGTTACACCTCAAGAGAAACGGCCAATCAGACGGCGGATGTTGCAGAAAACACCGCAATCATGTCATATTTGCTCCTTTTTAAGAGTTTAATAACAGTTTAATAAAAGTTGGTCTCACCCCGAAGCGACTGGTTAAATAAAGTCAAATAAAGGAGCGTTAAAATAACTCTTCCGTCTCCTCACGGTTTCATGAAGAAGCAGCGAGTTGTTACCTGGCGGCCGTGTATTCCCAGCTCGCCTGCTCGATCCGCCCCCTCAGGATGCCGATGTCGTTGGACACCATGTCGTCGAGGGCCTGCAGCTCCTTCTGGATCCTCCTGAGCTTCACCGCTTCGGCCTGCGTCTGTTTGGACCTGAGCGGGAACACGAAACACCGTCAGGATCATTTTCCAGCCGCCGCCGACGACGAGTCGCTCTTCGATCGCTCGCTCACTTCTCAGCGATGGTTTTGGCCAGAAGAGCTTTCTTGCGTTTGTTGGTCTCCTCGATGACTTTCTGCTCGAGCTGCAGCTGCTCCAGACGCGTCTTCTCCCGCCTGCGATCACACGCACAATCAATTCAATGGGTTTAAATTTAAAAAAAGACAACAGAAAAAAAGACTTTATCTCCATTGCTTCTGTTTGAAGAAGATTCGATTCACATCAAACTGGAAGGAACTTTTTTTTAGAAGATTATTTAACTCCTGCAGAAATTATGTTTTGATATCAGATCTCAGTTTTTCCATCTTCGATCTAAAGTGATAAAAATGAACCAGTTGGTTAGTTTAAATCCAACTTTTCCACCAACTGAACCTCCAACGAGGAGTCGGTGCTGCATTTATACTTTGTTGGGGTTTTTGACTCATAAAAAGCATGAATGATCATGAATGATCGAGAATGATCGAGAATGATCGAGAATGATCGAGAATGATCGAGAATGATCATGAATGATCGTGAATGATCGAGAATGATCATGAATGATCGTGAATGATCATGAATGATCATGAATGATCATGAATGATCGAGAATGATCGAGAATGATCATGAATGATCGTGAATGATCGAGAATGATCATGAATGATCGTGAATGATCGAGAATGATCATGAATGATCGAGAATGATCATGAATGATCATGAATGATCATGAATGATCGAGAATGATCATGAATGATCGTGAATGATCGAGAATGATCATGAATGATCGTGAATGATCGAGAATGATCATGAATGATCATGAATGATCGTGAATGATCGTGAATGATGACTCCTTGAATTAGAGTTATGACAGTTTGAGTTCAGATGTGTGTTCTGTGAATGTTAGTGATCTATTATCTGTCTGACACACCTGCTGATGCTCCTTAATTAAAGCAGCCTTGTTTCCTTTATTTACACATTTGGTCCTTTTTCCTCCTCGTCTGTTTCTCGCTGTGATTTAAGCATCATCATTCCTCACATCAGTGAATCTGTAATCCACCTCGTGGTTTATCGATTGGTTTGAACTAGCAGCACCTGATCAAACAGATTAAACCAGGATGAACTGACCTGGATGTCTTAATTCTGCTCCTGTGAAACAGGTCCAGGTGTAACAACACGTCATGTTTAATATATGAATATATTATTCATATAATAAGGAGTCATACTGACATTTCCACCTGTTGCTTCTCCAGCTCTCTGACAGGCGGGGGCTCCTCTTCCTCCGCAGCCGCCTGCTGCTGGTTTCCATTCGGCCTCGTCTCCGGTGTGGCGGCCGGAGCTCCGGGCCCGGCGGCGGGCCGAGGCTCTTCCTTCGGCGGCGGTTCGGCGAGCTGTTGGTCCGGCGGAAGGCCAGCGGACCCGGCGGCTGCTGCGGCGACCTGCAGGGCTTTCTCCCGCTGGAACTGCTGCCGATTCCGGCCGGCTGGAGCCGCCTTCCGTCCGCGCGCTGCGTCTGGAAAATAAATAAAAGGCGGTCATGTCCCGCGGAGCGAGACGTCACCCGGAAACAGCGCGGGAACCGGGTCCGGTACCGGAGTCACCTGTCTGCTGCATCCTCCGCAGCTCCGCTTCAGAAAAACCCGCCCAGCCGCTCATTTCTCCGGCGTCACACCGATCAAACACCCCCGAACCCGATGGCGGAGCTCATCCGTGCGGGAAACCTTCAGATGATTGAAAAAGTTTCAGATTTACACTCAAACTTTATGAAACTCTCAACGACGCCGCCATCTCTGTTGTTTATTGCTGCCACGTCAAGGACCCCGAAATAAAAAGAGACCGGCGCCGGTGTCGTCCCGGATATGGCCTGAACTAAAAGAAAAACTAACATTAGGTTCAAAAAAGATAATAACATTTTACAGTCTAATATCACAAACAAATATGAACAGACAAAAGTTGACGCATTTATTTGTTTTATTTGGTAAAGAAAATATAACTTTGCAGATGAAAATAGAGAAGGCATATTTGTGGTGTGCTACACAGCCGCTCCGTGGATCTCCTCAGAAAGAGTTGGGTGTAAATAGGATTGTGGCTTTTTAAGGCTGAGATTTAGATTATGGTTTTATTTTTATTTGATCAGATTAAAATCAGATAATACTTTAAAAATAAACTGAGTAATCACGACATAAAAAAAATTGTTAGCATTCTGCATCATTAAAAAAAAAAAATAAAATAAAATAAAATATATATATATATATATATATATATATATATATATATATATATATTTGATGAGGCTGACAAATTATTGAGTGTGTTAACTTCATTTTTCAATGCGTATAGTTTCCATTAATTCCCCATCCACTGCCTCCCCACCAGATCTTCAAAGGGTTGCCGGCCGGTGGTGGATCAAAGGTTAATTAAAGAACCACTTCATGGGAAAGCTGCATGAAATTTAAGTGGTTGTTCTGCAAAGTGGAGGGATAGACGCCCTGTCGTCAGAGCGGGGCTGATTTAATTTGTGTTTTTTATGATTAAAATTAACTTGAAATTTCTCACTTATATCTTTCTGCTTTTACATAATTGATTACATCTCTTTTTTCTAATTCTGTCCACAGGAAATATTTAAAAGTTGCGTGTTCACACACTACTGTTGTCGTCTCTGTCGGAGGTCAAGGTGAGGTCTGTGGACAGGAAACAGGACGTGAAAGGTATATTTCAGTCCCATTTGATTTATTTTTGTGTTGCACATCTCATCCTGCATCATCATCACGACACCGTTGTTTCTCACAGTAATTGCTCGATGTAAAGACATGCAGCGGCCCAAAAAAACCCCCAAAAAAACAATGACCTCTGCTTGGCAACTAATAAAAAAAAGTGGCCTCCACATCTTTTTTGCATCTGGGGGCCAATTATGTGCGAGTTAAAAGGCAAAACACCTCAGGAGGGCATAAATCGCCGGCAGAGTGGAGACAGAGGAAGGCATGGAGGCCAGATGGCAGCGAGGGAGAGACACCGAGTGTTCTGGTGCCGAGGACGGGACGGATAGCCAGAGGGACCACATGGCTCATTACTGAGGTGACCTAGCGGGGTCAGAGGTTTGTGGGGGGGGGGTATAACCCCCCCCTCTGTAGGAACGGGTAACGGCGATAGGAGAGGAGGAGGTTACCATGACGACTCGGCTCGGTTCAGAAGTTCAGATCTGTCGTCCACGTGTGTCGAGGCACGTTTTTTTCCAGGAACCAGAAAAAAAAGTTCTTCGACTGTTTAATCTGAAGTTAGTTTATACGCGAGGTAACCATGGCGATCAATTGTGTAAAACATTTGGAACATTAGCTGGATGACCAGTGATGTGACTTCACAAACTGCTCCTCTAATTAATCAAAGCGTCCGCCCTCGAAATCACTTTAAAAGTCTTTAACTGGTGTTTTTATAAGTTGTGTTTTTATTTCCAATCGTTTCTCAAAGTAGACAAAAGTTATTTCAGATGTTCAGGTTTCTTCTCATTGATATCTGTTTCTTCAACAGATTCTGGGTTTGACCCACAGACTGAATATAAAAGTATTCGTAGCTTCCAGGTCTGCAAAATGAGGCCTTAAGCTGCAATACCAGCGAGTGCCACTAGAGGTCGGCTCCAAAAAGCCTCCGGCTCCATAGACTCCCATTCAACTTCTCTCATCAAATCCAAAGTGAATAAAATGTGTCCATCAGTTATCTCGGTGTTGTTAGCTAAAGTCACTCCTTCTTATTAGTTTTCTGGAGGTCCATCTGAAAATAATCCCTCATTCATTAGAAAAGAAGATTCAAGAAGACCTGTTTTTGGGGGCGTGTCTGTTTGATTGACAGGCCTGTGGTGCAGTCAGGTTACAGCTATCGGTGGGCGGGACGTAGTATCGTCAGGTTTCCGATCAGATCGGTCAGATCCACCGCTGGCTCCTCCCCCAGCTCATCCAAATATGGTCACTTCCTGCTCCAAAGAATCAGACAGAATCTGAACTGGAGTATGATGTGAATCTGCGGTAGCGATAATAACCACCGTCATGTTGACGGGGCGTCCGAATACATTCGGCTTCATAAGGAACGTTAATTTGTTTTGAATAGTAGGTCGGCTGCTCGTCGTCACCTTCGACCTCACCGCTCGTCCTCAAAGACGCTGAACGTGGTGCTCGTTCCATCCGACAGGAAGCAACGTGAAAAATAAACAGCCCGTCGGAGGAGACGTGCGTCGAGAGAGCCGAAGCCTGGAAGAGATTGAGGATGATTAGAGGTCGAGTTGTTGAGCTGGAAGCTGGAGGAACTTCTTTTCTAATTGAAAGGACGGTGAGTCCACGCTGACCCTTCGGCCTCCGTCCCCCCGTCCAGGTTGGCGCGCCTCGTCTTCGAGCTGCTGTTCTGAATTTGTTCTCTAATTTCTGTCCCTGACCTCTCGTCCCGCCATCTGCAGCCGGTTTGCAGCGCTAACCGGCGGCCTGACATCATGCACGCTGTTTCCCTTTTATCGTTTCCTCTTCGCCCTCGGTGTCTCAGGTTCGGAGTATTTTCCACCAACCTTCTTGTTTTCTCTAGAAAACTCAACTTTTACTGTTTGTGTTTTTATATCTGCTGCCTCTCAACAGTTCTGCGTTTTCAAGCTCTCGAACGTTCACGTTTTCCCCTTTAAATCCTTCCTTCAGTAATTAATAAAAACACTTTTTTTTAAAGTGTTTAGTCGTGTTGAGCCTTTTTCTGAAGACTTTTTTCCAGCTGACCTGCAGACGAGTTGCTGGACAAACACTGTTTTCCGCTTTTTCACGAGCTGCGTCCGTGATTTTAACACTTTATTCTGCTGCTGAAACATTAATGACCATTACGAGGTCAAAGAACGCTCTTAAATTTCATTATTTAATACTTTTCATACTATTATATGGTGCACAAGTTTTTCTCGCCATTTATCGAATACACCGATGCAGTAACGGCCCAACGATGGCGACAAAGAAATATTTGATCCGTCTATAAAAGATGAGGATAAAGTGATGATTAGTGCTTTTTTTTTTTTTTTTTTTTTTTTTTTTTTTAAAGTATTAATCTGACAGCGTTTAGTTTGCACTTGTAATTTTGACAGAAACGTCACTACGTCAACGTCCATTGTATTTTTTGAGTTTACCGGACTGATGTGATTGAAAACAACAAAAATCTGCTGTTTTTTGCAGATTGTTTAACTGGAATTTATCTTACGAAAGCAAAACTTTTGTATTACGTCATCAACCATGAAGCCTCGCGTTATTGTTTTTAAAGCTGCATTATTCAATCAAATTAAAAAATATCAAACAGTCGAGGTCCTCTGCAAATGTTTTAAAGATTATTTACCTGAAATTGAATGAGACAAAGTAAAAACTGTGCTGTATTTTTATTTTTTATTACTTGCCAGAAAACAAGTTGAGCTAAATTTGACGAAAACATGTCTTGCAGCTTTTTGGACGTCCCGTCGTCACAGTGGGACTGAAATTAAAAACTTCTGCAGGACGGTTTTGAACTCTTAAATCAGGATGTAGATAAACTTTCTGTCCAAACGCCAGTTCGACATGAAAGTCCTCCTAAAATGAAGTACGTGTATTTTTAACGTTGGACGACGCCGGCGAGCTGCTTCCACCTGCTTCCAGTCTTTATGCTAAGCTAGATAACTGCTACGCTCTTCACTTGCACATTTCGAGGTGAGGTATGCGGTTCAGGAGGTCATCTCGTCCTGCCCCCCCCCCCCAAAAAAAAAAAAGAAAAAAAAAGAAAAGAAAAAAGGCCCGTTTCTTCCCCGAGACGTGTGATTAACCAAAGTGACGGCGTGCTGGACACGCTCGCCGACGCCGGCAGGTTATTGGCTGAGCCGGGGAGTGTTTTGACTCGCCGCTGACCCCGGCTGAACCCGACTCAAACACAGGCAGAATGTTTGGGGCTTTTTAAAACAGGCAATCACACGTGATGACAACTGATTCATCAGGCCTGCAGCTCTGCCCAGAAAAATCCCCATAAAAAGGCGCTCGATCGCAAGAAGCTCATTAGGAGGGAAAATGTGGTCTCCAACACCAGAGCTCAAATAAAGATACAGCTGTCTCCAGCATGGCCTCCCAACAATTTGGCTGCAGAATTAGATTCTTAATCAAATTATTTTTAGCTATGGCACATTTAATCCACTGTTGTTTTATTCATTAGCCGTTCCATGAATTCGCCGCGGCTCCGCCGGCCTCGCCGTCTGTCCTGTCGGCCGTTTCCCAGAGTGTAACGCGCACATCTGGACTCGATCAGGCCGAGGGAGGGAGAATGCCCATTAGCCGTCTTCTGGCAATCGGTGGACCCTGTGAACAGCGGTGCCCCGATCTCCCCCGCAGTTTCTGGTAGTCCGGCGCCGTACACGAGCTCCCGCTCGGCCTCGCCACGCCCCGATTTACCTGATTTCATTACGAGGGGGCAACAAAACAAACGGGAGGTTTTTTTTGTTCTGGCAGCGCCGGCGGTACCGAGCTCCCGCCGAGACCAGATTCCATAGATTTATGGCACCAAAGATGTCAACCCTCAGCTGAGTTAATCACATTAAACCCAAAGTATGTGTCGTGTTTGTGGATATGCGAAGCAATAATGACTTATTGTTCCAAATGAGGAAAAAAAAAAAAGCTGTGATAATTACACAAATTTACGACCTGCCCTTGTTGGGCATTTTTAATACCCTTCATAAACAATTACATAAAACTGATTTGATTATTTTGAAAATCTAATTTTATTAGGCTCACTGGATCGGAGACATAAAACAGCACAAAATGTGGGCTGAAACACGAGGTCACGCATTTCAGAGCGAACACCAAGCAGACGAAGAGAAAAGCATTCCTGCAAATAGACTTTTATTAAAAGTAGCAGCCGGTCGGTAAATATTCTCTGGAGCTGTTTTGTTTCTCGAACATCTGCCGTGATTTGATTTAAACTTGTGTTGATTTCTCGTAAAGAGCGTCAGAACTGCGAATAAAGGATGAGGCGACGGCGTGAACCGAGTCCAAAGAATGACACGTTTTTAACGGCGATGAACTCTAAACCCCCCCACCCTCCCCACCCCCCACCGACACCACCGCGACCAAAACCACAACCACCGTCACACACACACACACACACAATGCATTCCCTGAAGTTAACCTAACGTCCACGTTAACCTTAACACGGGGAAAAAAAAAATCTTGTCACATTCCAGAAATACTTTTCTGACATTTTCTAAAATATATTTTATCCCTGCTTTCCAAAAAAACATCATTACTTCCCCAAAATATCCTCAAAGTGTCCCCAAAAATAATTCAACTCACTTTTCCTGAAATGTTATCCAGCTGTTCTCCAAAAAACATCCTTGGGATGAAAGAGCCAGTTTTGTCTTGTTAGAAATAATATTAACAATAATGAGATTATTAAAATAATTCTGTTTATTGTTGGTGGAATATTTGGTAAAAAGAACTGAAGCTTAAAAAGAGTTTTTTTTACACTTGTTCGATCTGATTTGTGAGTTCGTGAGGTCACGGACGGGAGTTTGTGAAACACAAATCAAGGACAGATTGGATCTTTAAATGTCATCGTTAGAGAGAAGCTCAGAGTGGATGGAAATTAAAAACCTGAATGGATTTACAGATGTTAATAAACCGTAAAAACCTGGATCAGATCTTCGCCCTTTATTGAATCTGAGTCAAAACTTTAAACCAATAATGAGTCTTTACTTTCCAAAACTTTCTGCTCACTTTGTCCTCATGTTCTCCAAATATCCTCATTTCCTAACGTACCTCCACTTTTCCAACTTTGTCCCTAAATGTTCTGGTCGTTTCCATTTCCGTTTAAAAAGTCAAAAAAAATTTAAGATTCTTTGAACTTTCCATCTTTTCTTTCAGAGATATTTTCATTGAGTCTGTACGTTTCCAGAACATCTTCACTTCCTCGCATGTTAAAACCTTTTACAATAAAAGTCCTCAAGATGTTTACATGGTAAAACAATTCCCTTCTTTCATTTCAATTCTTAAATATTTTGCCAAATTCAGATGAACAGAAGCTTCGCTGAAACTATTCCAGCATAAAGTCGCATTTTTTGCAAATTTCTGCAACTTTACTTTAGTTTTTTTACATTTAAAACTCACTTAAAATTGTACAAATTACAATGGCAATTTTTGAGAAAATCTGGCGCAAAAATCAAACAATTTTGATCGCAACAATCACGAAAGAAACTCCATGAAATCCTGGAGGTTGTGCTTTCATGCAATTTATTTTTCACAAGTAATTTTATTTTTAGTGCATTTTACTGCTGCATTTTTTTTTTTTTTTTTTACAGAAGTTCAACAGTGTATTTTTAATTCCTTTTACAGCCATGTTGCTCCTCGGAGCTTCACTTGCTGAACAAACCCAGAAAAGGCTCTCTGAGGAGATGCTGAACTGAGAGACGCTGATCAAGATATCCTCCCACAAACACTCAGTTAATGGGATCCAGGGACCCGAGCCGCCAAGCTCTTCCCCTCAGAAACCACCTCCGTATTTTGTGGGCCTGATTCTAAACATCACGACGCATTTCGCTCCGCTTGACAGATTCCTGAGCTGCATCCTGGAACCACAACAGGCCAGCTGATACTGGGAGACTGGGAACGTGGTGGTGCGACACCATGGGAACCAGTTACACAGATACAAAGCACACACATTTATACTGCACACAATACACACACATGTATACCGCACACAATACACACACATGTATACAGCACACAATACACACACATGTATACAGCACACAATACACACATGTATACAGCACACAATACACACACATGTATACCGCACACAATACACACACATGTATACAGCACACAATACACACACATGTATACAGCACACAATACACACATGTATACAGCACACAATACACACACATGTATACCGCACACAATACACACATTTATACTGCACACAATACACACACATGTATACCGCACACAATACACACACACACACACACACACACACACACACACACACACACACACACACACACACTGCAGCAGGCGCTCGGTATGTGTTTATCTGGTGTATTTCTGCACATGAACTGGAAAGCCGTACTAGTTTGGAATGATAATTTTAATTTAATTGAAACTTAACAATTAAAGTCAAGTGAAATCTGTCAAATAGTTTTGTGTCTTATGTGTCCGAATAGTTTTTTTGCTCACTGGATATAAAATGGTAGAAATTAGTGAATTAGTGACAAAAATGTTTTTGTCAGGGATACGAAAGTAGTATCTAGGAAATATTCAGATATCTAGGAAGTATTCAGATATCTAGGAAGTATTCAGATGTCTAGGAAATATTCAGATATCTAGGAAGTATTCAGATATTTAGGAAGTATTCAGATATTTAGGAAGTATTCAGATATCTAGGAAGTATTCAGATGTCTAGGAAGTATTCAGATATCTAGGAAGTATTCAGAGTGTCGTCTCTTCATCAACGTCAGATCAGGAGACACCAGGTGGGTTTTCTTTGTGTCACCGTGAATTCGTCCCCCAGAGTCAGACTGTCAATACCGAGTTTCACTGGAACCTTCTGAGGGGAAAACATTCACTGAAACACCACCTGCTCCTCAAAACTTTTACTAAACTTAGGATGCAGTAGACAAGGGCAAAAACCATTATTGGATGTCTGTGATCTTCGGGCCCACTGCTTCAAAAACAACCATGATTATGTAGTGGAAATCACTGCATGGGCTCAGGAACACTCGGCTGTATTGAGGGTGTGTTGAACATTTTCTGTTTCCCAAAAATTTGACCCAAAATCTGAATGTCTCTGCTTCAGTTTCAGGTTTCATGAAATCTCATGTTCACTGGCTTTTCCCAAAGAACAACAAATAATGAACAGAATAAAAAAATTGAAGACACAAAAACAGCTTCAGTCTGTTTCATTGGTTTTTGGTCTATTTTTGATCATTTTATTGGTACATTTTTTGACTTCTCGTGTGCATTAGTTTTAAGCTCTTGTTCAGTTATCATTTCAGAAATCAAAAAGCCAACAAGTGATGCTGATCACCTTTAAACACATCAGCATTTCGAGCACAATAGACTGCTGAGTCATGTGATTACCGCCGTTTGTTTATCTAATTGGAGTTACAGCCTCATAAATGTATGTGCTGTCGCCACCGCAGCGGTTTGTCTTCACGCCCGTCTAAATTTATTCATGAAACGAGCCGTTTGAATCTGCGGCCGAGCTCTTTCATCAGCGCTCTCGTTGGTGTTGATCATTTCTCACAGAGCTTCGCCCACCGTCTGTCTGTCTGTCTGTTGGTGACACGGTTACCACGCCACCACATCAGAGTCCCGCCGCCGTCACATGCCCCACATTTAACGTAAACACCCGTGGTTGCCATGGGGAGGCTGGCAGGGCCGCCCGTTCGTGCCCTTTTCTTTTTTTGTTTTTCCTTTCCTATCATCATCATCGTCGTCGTCGTCGTCGTCGGGCACCACCGCGCTCTACTTTTCCACCGCTGCTGCTGCCAGAGCTCCACAACCATCACTCATTATTCACGTCCATCAGATCCTCCTGAAACAACACTCTGAAATCCAGGAGACACCAAAAAAATCCCCCGAACGCCAAGCTGCTTCTGCTGTTATCATGTTCAACTCGGTGCCCGCTGACTCAGCAGAGATGGTGAGTACTGACACATTTAAAGATGTCTTTTATGTGTTTTCCACACTTTCAGATTGTTTTCTCGGAATCTGAAAAGCAGTTAAATCTCCTCAGCTTCTACCAGCATCAACCACCGCCGTCCGTTTATTCTTCTTGGTCTCTCAGCAGGATAAAGAAGCTTTATTCTGTGTCTTTCGACTCTTCATCCATCCATCCATTTTTCTTCCTCTTATGCGGCAGGTTCATCTACTTTTTGTTCTCAAAAAGTGTCCGATAAGTCTGCGGTTGACAATCGTAAAAGCTCAGTTTTCTGCGTCCACACTTCGACACAAACTCACATTTAACTTCATCCAACGTGTTGTGTCATTGAAACACTTCATTTGATCACTTCTTTGGGTTTTGTTTTTGAAAGTCCATCAGAAAACAACAAACACGAGGATTTAGCAAATCTTTGGTTGCCATCGGTCGAGTCGTGGTGCGTTCATAAGCGACTGGGAAGTTAAAAAGTTCCGACCTCAGAGTGGAGAAATCCACCTGAACACCTGTTGGACTGAGAACATCTGAGCGTGCCAAAGAAGTTTGATGTCCCTCGACAAAAATCTGTCACTTCGTGGTTAATTCGCGTCATCATAATTAGAGCAGGGTGTTGTGATGTTAATCTTTGCAATTACTGATGACTCAAAATGTAAAAAAAACCAAAAACGACAGATGTCAGCTGATTTATCACCATAGATGAACCTGACATCGAAGATTCCATCGTATTTAAACAGCAGGATATTTATTACGATGTCCGTAGTTTTCCCTTCAGCTGTGCGCGGTCCTGCGGTGCATGTCATTCTCAACGTGCGGGCAGAACTCGTCATTATACCTGCATGCCAACTGTGGACAACAGAAAGGTGATTCTCTGCTTTTAATATAACGAATCACTCGACATGAAAACAATCAGCTCTTATTAAACCTTTGAAGCAGTATTACGATTAATCGTGTGCCCGTGTTGGACTTCGCGTTGATGCGAGGCCAAAAAAACACCTTTGTTCCTCCATTTATCTGCAGGCGTGTGAACCTTATTTGTATTTTTTTCTCCTTCACACCCTTAAAGTCGAGTCTCCGTCGCCCCTCCGGTCCTCCGGAGCCCCGTTAATAAGCATGTGTTTGTAATTACATCCCTGCAGCCACCGGTGACACAGAGGTGCCCTGGCACCGACTCCCTGGCAGCCACCGACTCTACCTTCATGTTTACGCCCCCTCCCTCCCCCACCTCCCCCCTCCCCCAACCCTCGGCGCCCCGCCACGCCAAACCCTCAGCGCCCAAAATAGTTTAATGAGAAGCTTTTTAATGCCTTTATTATGGCAGAAACTGGCACGGCGTACCGAGGCCGAACGCCACGCCGCCCCCACCTCGGCTCGCTAACTAACCGCCAGAGGTAACGCTGAGTGAGCGCCCTGCCCGCAGGGTTGGGGAACATTTAAAAG
>NW_027185452.1:832394-834894 GCF_022577435.1 Embiotoca jacksoni | reverse complement strand
TTTTATTCCCATTCGCTGGCGCTGCCATTTGCAACCATTATTAAAGTCATATTTCACAGCTTAGTTCATAAAAATCCACCCAACTTGCTTCAAATTAGTAGGATCGCTCCGTCACCTCCTCTCCTTCCCCCCCATCAGACTTCAGAGAGAGCGATGGCTTCGCGGTGGATTTCACACGATCTCTGAGCGGCGAGCTGCCATCTCAGGTCAGCGTCACCGCCGCTCACATCAGGTTCAGGTTTACGTCTTGGCTCCTGGACACACGGCGGCAAATTTCCTCACACCGTAAATACGGCGATGATTGAGACTGAAAGAGTCTTTCACCGAAAACCCGCCGTGACGCCGGAGGATTCATCCACGTGAAGATGTGAATTCTGACATCTTGTAATGACCTTTAAAAGGTCATTTGTTTTTAGTAAGCGTGTAATAGCTACGCCTGGTGCTTCCTAAGCGTTAAAATAACATGTTTAGAAAACTACGTCCAAAACAAGGTAAATATTTGTTTTTGAAAGCATGATTTTAATTCATCATTTATAATCTCAGCTCATGGCTTCGACCTTTCCTCCTCATTCGAGGAGGCAAATTACTGTTAGGTTTGACTTAAAAATGTCACCCATGTGAGTCCAATAAATCCCCCCCCCCCCTCTAACCCCTCCCACATTTTAACCGCCGGGGTGTTTCAATGTTCCCCTTGTATACAAGGCGCAGGAACACGACTGAACAATGTGTCCCTCCGTCATAAACCGCTTTAGTGTGGTCTTAAAAGTTCACATCCTGTTTTCCTCAGAATGCAAACACGCTGCTTGAGGTTGCGAAAAGGAAGAAGAAAAAAAAACACACAAGAAGATGCTGCAGCTCTTTCCTGTGTGGGAGGAAGAGTCGCCTCCGAGATGAGGCATTCACTGTCTCACTCAAAACGTCTCCAAACATCATCCGGGACGGCCCTCGCCAAAATAAAACAGCGCTTCATTCAAATGAATGAAACAAAGCTGTTTATCTAACAAGCGCCCTCTTGTGGTCAAACGGTTTATAACTTCAGTGTTAAACAAGAAAGGAGGAGAAAGAGGTGTGAAGTTGTTAAAAGGGTGGACGCTGCTCCGAACCTCAGAACTTTAACCAATTAGTAGTTTTTAACACTTTAACCACATATTTCACCATATTTAAACCACCGTAACCATAAAATCATATAAAACAGGTTTTCTTTTTAAAGGAAGACTAAGTGGTGTCATGACAACCAGGACGTCAGATTAGAAAACTTCATTTGGGTTGTTTCCATCCGAATGTAGTGAAAATGTAACCGAATATTCTGAGAAAATACCAAAAGAAATCTGGAAAAAGGGAATCTACTCTGATCAAATGACATGATGAGAAAACTTTCTTAATTTTGAATCCTGAATGTTTCAGAAAAATCTTTAACAAATGTGTTTTCTCTGAAAATAATTTCTGTGATACTATATTTAACTGTTTTTATGATTCTGTTCGGCAACACTTTCAGAGAGTTGGTGGTCTGGATTAATACAGATTAAAAATACGCAGGAATTTTAGACGTGATGTGATTATTAACATTGAACCAAAGCCACTGTCATTTTCTACTTTAATCACCTGGTGTTGGTTGATGCTTTATACGCCCGCCATCCACCCCGACCACCTCCTGGTAAACTGTTCTTAAGCATAGCACTTCATTAAAATACAATAATAATAATAATAATAATAATAATAATAATACAGTCCTCCTAAAGAATACAGTTGAATCTGATTTATAAAGATCTGTGTATGAAATCTTACCTGATGAAAGAAAGTTCGTTAGCGTCTCTCTTCCAGCTCTGCTTTGGTCTCCTCCGTCTCTTCAGACTAATACGACACGTCCTCAAACCGCAGAGACAGAAATGATCATTTATCAGAGTTCATCTCCGTCGTGTTACCTGCCTCACCCACCTCACCTGCTCCCAGTTCTCCCATCAGCCCCAGCTGCTGTCACTCACCAATCAGCTCCCATTTTTCTACATTCGTGCTGTCAGATTGCTCGACTCTCCCGACGGAGAACATCTAAATCCTTTACTGCCAGCTGGGACGAGTTCAAAAAGATATTTTCAACATTTTAAATTCATAATTTCTCCAAAAGAAAGAGCTGGCCCGAATTTATTTGCACTTTTTGGGGCATAAAAGATGTAGAAAACTGTTGCAAATTCATATCGCTGCTGGTACGAATGAGTCTGATGTGAAGTTTCACATCTTCGTGACGTTTAAGACTTTTAAACTCCAGTTGTGTTGCAGGAATATTGTGGGAGTAATTGAATTTTTTAAGTAATGGTTGTAAATGATGAAAAACCGCTGCCAATAGCTGTAAAGTGGAGTTTTACAAAATCATCTAATTACAGGAGTTGGCGAGCGGACCGCATGCTCACACACACACACACACACACACACACACACACACACACACACACACACACACACACACACACACACACACACACACACACACACACACACACACCAG